>NC_050589.1:3441704-3486704 GCF_013368585.1 Megalops cyprinoides | reverse complement strand
AACACCTGCCCGTGTTTTCACACTGACGTCAGGAGGGAGACGGAAACGGGAGCTGCGGTTGGTTGTGTGCCACCGACTGACAGACATCGATTTTAAAATCCCCCGGCCGGCATCGTCAGACCTGACGTATGGAGCGGGGGCGTGTGAGGGAGAGAGACGCCACACACAGGAGGGGGGAGAGTGACCCGCACCTCGCGTTACACACGGTTACATCAGCGACGGACACTTTCGAGCCCTACAAGGACGTGCAGCAGGGACCCGTCAGAAGAGCCAGAGACAGAATCAAGGAAATCAAAAAAGAGGGAAAGCCAGAGATGGCAAAATTCCCCATAGCACCTCATTCCGTCCAATTGATTTCAAAATCAGCCCACCCGTCACATTTACGTGCTTACAAATGACCGCTTTACATCTATGAGACAGAAAGATCCGTCCCGTCTCTCTGTGAGGGCGCGAACAATCACTCCGCAATATGTCAAGCCACAAAACACTTTTCAAACAGCAACACCGCCACTGTTGAACTTGTTCGGGCAATTAGTGGGCCCATTAGAGGCAGTGGAGCAGCTGTTAATTACCGTCTGGGAGCTGATGGCTCCCTGATAAGCCCATAACTCTGCAGGACAGAGGCGCCCCACTATAAACAGCATCTGCCCAAACACAGGGCAGAGAGGCCAGTTTCCAGAGCTTTCAGCACGGTGTCAAATATAAATATCAAATATCAACCAACGTGATGCTGAACGTAGGGTCTGTAAGGCCTAGGTTTATAGATTTTACTTTCAGCCAGGCAAATACCTCGCCACCTGACCGTATACTCATAGTCTTGACAAAGCAAGTTTAGCAAGTCTTCTTCACCTCTGAAGATGACATAGGTTTCATGGGAGCTGGAGATCCTTCTGTATTATAACTGGCAACTATCAGGGTTGAGGAGCCCTCTTTCAGAGTAGTTCTGACGTTGTAAAAGGTGCTACGCTCCTCTAACCCTGACTGTCTCTGGACGGGCACTGACTCACCAAAAAGGCTCTGTAAATTAGGACCATGCAGCATGTGGGCATTCTACGGCCAAGGTTGCGACCAATATATAATCAGCATCCTGCTCCTTAGCTGTTGTGTGACAATACCACCAGCAGATGGCAGTCTAACAACTCTGTAGGAAAGAGGGAAGAAGGCATTCTAGAACAGAGGAGAATATGACAGCAACAACTGAACGATCCGAGTAAGCCAAAAAGAAGATTACAACCCAGAAAGAATCACCTGATGCTGAGTTTCGACTAAGCCCAGCTAAAGCGAGCATGATGGAGTGAGGCATTTTACGGAATCATCTGCGAAATGATATCGACGTCTTTTCATAAGCAGGGCAGCGCAGCTCGTTCTGCAGGTCAGGATGGCAACTGCTGAAAAATCATTTGGCCCCCTGAGATCAATTCCACTCTCTGTCTATTAGCAGAAGCCCTAATAAAACTGATTAGGCAGACTGATGAGGCTAGATCCATGCTGCAGTGTGTTGCAGGACTGAACCTATGGTGCATATCAGATGTAGCCAGAACAGGTTAAGTATGTTTGAACGCTCCGTGACCTCAAATGCTCCTGTAAGGGCTGAACACACACACAGCGCAGTACAGTGCTCCTCTCATATGCGCTGTTTTGGCAGCGTTCAGTCCCGCAGACGTAGCCCGCCTCGTCTCGCTGGGTGTGGTTCTCTGCACGCATCCTCGCTCCGATCCCTGCCATCACAGCCTGACTCACGGCTTTCCCAGGCCTTTCGCGCATACCGCGGTCCGGGACCAGGCTCCAGGGCCGACTCCCCCCGTCTTCCCCCCAAGGCCGCGCGGGACCCGCGGAAGCGTGGAATCGCCTGCCTAACCGGTGCAACAATTCAATTAGCTCAACTGCCCTGCAGGAACTTCATCTGAGAGAGGCTGCCGGAACGCCGCGGTATTGACTGACTCGCTCCTCACGCGAAACCGTCCATTTGCTGCCGTCTGAGCGTGACGTGAATAGGAATGGCGGACTCCCTACGGGGGGGGAACACTTCCTTCAACAGACTCCGCTCCGCGTGTCCTTATGAGTGCGTCCCACTGCATCCGTCGCCCTAAACTGAAATCCATCAAGATTCTGACACGGGTGTGACCCAGGCAAACTGATGATTAGCTTCTGCTCTTCAGCTGAAGCTTGATCTTCAAGCTTTCACAGACTCTGCCATGCATGAGAAATCACACGCAGCTGTGCTACCACTCTCTAATTTTCCTTCTCCAGCCTCTGCGTTTTTTTTCATCCCTAATCGAAGATTGCAGGCAACACTCCTTTGTTGCCAGTGAACAAAATACTGAATAAATTGCATTCAGAATGTGTGTCTGTTTGTTTTCCAGTGTAATCATTCTGAACACAGAGGAAATGCTGCAATGGGGGGGGGGGGGGTAAACGCACCCCGAACCCTCCAAGCCTCTTCTGTGCTTACAGCCGTAGTGAATGAAGCAGGAAACAGTGGGACACAGTTCAGCTCAGCTCTGGGATATCACAAGAGAGCAGGTATGCCATACCCAGCAGGAGACATGAAACACGCATTAACGCTGCTCATTTTTCTTTAGAATTTCTTTTTTTGTCTTTCTTTCTTTTTTTTTTTGTTTTATACAAAACTGCTTAAAAGACCACCTTCCAAGAAATTAACAAGAGCCCAGGATGAAAATTGAAGTTGGAATTAGTAGGAGGTACACAAAAACAGAGAAAGCCAAAAAGAATGAAGAGGGAAGGAGGTGGGGCAATTAATGGGTTTCTCCCAGGAGCAGTACCGCAATTGAGTGGCTTAATGAATGCATTTAGGCTGATAATTGCCTGCAGTGGTGGCACGGGTTGTAGGCCAGAGCAAGGTGCCAGATATCAGGCAAAGCCAGCGGGTGTGTGGAGGTGTCTGTGAGTCTGCGGTCAGGGCGGTGAGAGGGGGCTCACAGGGAACGGCTGAGGGAGCAGCCCCACCCCCTCCCACCACACACACACACACACACACACACACACGCACACACATGCACACACGCACACACGCACACACACACACACACACACATGCACACACACGCACGCACACGCACACACGCACGCACGCACACACACACATAGACACGCACACACACACACACACACACACGCAGGCACACGCAGGCACACACACACACACACACACACGCATACACACACACGCAGGCGCGCACACACACACACGCAGGCACGCACACACACACACAAACGCAGGCACGCACACACACACACACACACATACAGACATGCATGCGCGCGCATACACACAGCCATGGCTTACATGGCCCTGCTCTGTCTGTGCTGCGACTGGCCGTGAGGTAAAGAGCGCGGGAGAAGGAGGCCGTGGGAAAGCGCACGCTGCTACTGCCGAGGCCTGAGCCTGTACACTTCCGCGCACCAGCCCCGCGGTCAAGTGGCATTCAAACTGTCAAGCGGAACGTTTTGAGATGATCGATCGGCCGCGCTGCGCTCCCCCGCCGGCCTGCGCCCACGATGACAGATGAGGTGCGGAAGGAGGCCCGAGATGGCCCTGCGGGTCGAACCCAAGCCCTGCCCCATCCGACTGCGAGGCCTTCAGGCAGAACAAAGAGGACCCGATGGAGCCGGAGCTGGAAGCCTCTAAACCCGCAGACGGAGCCACGAAACATAAAAGGCCTGCTGAAGCATAGCCATCCAGGCCAGCCCGAGACTGGCCAATGGGAGCTTGCGGTCCAGCGCCAGCACTTGTGTAATGCAGGAGTGAAGACAAGCTGATTACGTCTGTGGGGACCAAGGAAACAAGCCCTTAAAACATTTCACTCATGCTTATGTTGTGGTTGTTTTTTTTTTTAAATATCTCACATCACAGCAGATGGACTACTGGGACAGACAGCAGCTGCGCTCGTATCGAACGAAAAAACGAAAGCTCGCCAGCCGCAATTTCTCAGCCCATCAAATGGCGTCTGTGGAAGTACAAAGGAGCACCCTGAAGTGGCTGTTTTTTCGCAGCGAGTGCTAATTCATTCCAAATGACTCTCTCCAGGTGTAAAGGTCAGAAAGCCTCCCTGTTTCACACAAGATTACTCCATTTGAATTAAAAAAAAAAAAACATAAGTATGAAGCATCCTTATGCTTGAAAGCGCTGAAAATCAGATGACACTGATCAATTAGGAGCGCTTGCTGTCTGAAAAAAGCACCTGTTTATCTGAAGGTTGTTCTTTTGTTAATGCATTTGACAATGTCATCATTCACACTTAAAGCATGGGTTCCACTGAGGCTAAAGAGTGGTGAAGGTTAAAACTCATTCTCCATAGCAATTTTCCACAGAGAAACAGGATCTCACCCCTTAGATGTCAGACACACAAGGCTTCACCTATTTGCCCACTATTTTTGGCAGCCTTCAAAATGATTTTGGTATTTTTTTGAGCCGTTTTATCAAAAATGTTGCTTCCGTGACACAGAACATTTTCGTTTTAATCAATCACGGCATCGGCATTCCACTGATGTCTCAGTCCTGACAGTGGTTTTTCCCCTCTCTCTGAGAGAGGTGAGAGAAAACTAGAACACGAAGCTCGAGAGAGTCTCTCATTTATTTTGAAATGACAGAATTAAAAGTAAGAAGCAGCAGACTTCTGAAATATGCCTCATTTGAGAGGGGCCAACATCAGAGCAATTAGTTGCCTAAGGGTTTCCATTTAATTGCTGTGCCATACCAGGCTCAAATGTGCTTTTACGGTCCACTCATCCTCCACAGTCATAACATATTTCCATTAATGTCTCTGTCAAAACAAATGTGCGTTATGGATGGAAGCACAATTTAATTTTTTTTTCTATCAGCCCGAAACAGCTGAAAGTGTTGGACAAAAGCTCATCTGTGTCGGGCGGGCCGGCACGCTGGAGTTGAGTTAATGGCATTCGTCCGTCGTGCTTGACGAGGCTCTGTAACAGCCGCCGCTGCATTTCGTCAGCCGCTTCTGCGCGCCGGGGAGGGTGGCACTCGCCATAGCGCCTGTGACAGCAATGAACCGATTTCACAGCATCCTCTCTGGGGTTGTGATGAGATCAGGCAGCGCGGGGCTGCGACCCGACTGGCGCAGTCAAACTGGTGGCTGCAGGAATGGCAGCAGCTGAAGACTGCTGCACAAGCGGGGAATCAAAGCACGGAAGAGCAAGGTCTGAGAAGATTCGAACTGACAAAAGCTGTCGAGGGGAGGGCCCAGTACAGAGAGCAGTTCAAAAGGTCTTTTATCAGTGCTTGACTGTGTAGTTTTACTCGTGGTGACGAGACACACGTTTAAAGAAAAAATTAAGATTGTTAGTCCTTTTATTTTTTGTGATGGAGGTGCCGTTTCAAACTCATGAAACAGCCAGTAGTTTTAACATTCAAATATATATTTTTCAAAGTTCAAATATACCAAGCATTACAAGACATTTCTCTACATCAAGCAACACGCAATACGAAGAAATGTTGGTGTGACATAAGTATTGGCTCCCCTTGGTTGTTTTTTCCTGTAACATTTCACTCTCTGTACATCATCATAACGGTAATATTTATTCTGTTTCATGTACAGATCAGATTATGCTTGAAGCTGACTGAATCTTGTAGTATTCTGTAATTCTAGGTTGTCCTGCGAGAGCTGAATCTGGCTGCAAACTGTTTTTAAGTGGCTGACAGTCTGAAAACAGAAAGCAGACATTCACGCCTTTGATGGATCATAAATGGACAAGCTGATGATGATGTGGGACATGGTTTCAATCACACCTGCCTGGGGCCTGATGGGGGTGATTGGAGTATCACTACACAAGGGAGCCAAACACCTCTTCACAACTCCAGATGTCCAGCCTTCGGAATCCTGCCCAGGTGGGAGGAGCGTTGCCCCGGAGACCAGCCAGTGCCCCAGAGTGATTGGAGGATTGTTAAACCAATAGCAGTGTTTGTGTTTGAGCTTGTTCAGACAGGCTTTTTTCAGGGGCTACATTGGTTGTGGTTCAAGAATGCTTCAGGGTAAACCTGATCAGGTTTGGGTTTTTCCTCTTCGGTATCTGATACCTGCTAAATCGCTGCCCATACACAAGAGAGAAAGGCTTTTAAAAATCTAAAAGCATCCTTCCCACCAGTCTACAGTATGCAATCCTGACATTTGCCGCTGACCTTTTCCGCAGTGAAAACTTGTCTTTTTTACACTTTTTAATGACAGTCTGAATTTGTAAAAGAGGAATGCTGCAGGTTGAATGGCTGCAGAGCTCAGCTTCTGAGGAGCAGTGGCTTCGTCACATTAAAAATCTCAGCCTATTAAAGGTGAAGCCATTACTCAAATGCATTTAATTAACCTTGTGTCCCCTCTTTAAAGCTACCTCTAATTCAATTTTTCTGGTCATGCTTATCCAATTAACAGTACCATAAGTGGTAACAGCAAACAGCATGTCAAGTAGTTACATTACAAGCTGGGGACAAGCCAGTCATCAGGAATATTCACGGCTGATTTTCTGGGGTTTTCGATTTAAAAGTGCACTGATCTTTAGTTTTTGATGATTTAAGACCCTGTCAGGGTTGGTGTGGATTTCAAAACTAGGTGAGGAGCAAAGGCAGAGACAAAGTACTCTTCCTGATAAAAGCAAATTTCTTTGATGAGAGCGTATAAAAAATTCTGAATGCTGTGTTTTCAAGTAAAAATATGTCATCCCCCCCCCCCCACAGAAATATGACATTTCATAAAAATGAGTCCATATATAACTAATACACACAAAAAATTGTGAAATTGTATAAAATGAAACTCCAGTTTAGTAGTTTATTTAGCAGCAGCAGAGGTAGAAGATTCCCTCTCACCAGCAGTGGGTGTGTCCTGGAGAGTTCTTCAGCAAAGAAAGGTCACTGATTGGTCAACTTGAAGAAGGGCTGAATTGAAAATGGCCACCTTTGATAGTGCAAAGGATCTGCACGCACAGTCTATAACCCAGTTGGATAACAGTGTTTTTCTTTTAGTAAAATATTTATGATCTGGCAGCTGATCAGAGATCTGTGGAACCTGAATGAGATGAAGATGTAGTCATTTTGAGCACTGAATGAAAGGCAGAAGATTTCTTCTGGGTTAAAGGACTGTGGTCAGAGCCTGAGGGATTTCACACAAGAGGGACTCATTAGAGGGGACTGGGGTCATGGCACGATGTTATCGACACTGTGTGGTCACACGGACGGTTGGTAGTCACACATGGACACCGCTAGTTGAGGGGGGCTACCACTGGACAAAATGGTAGCTCCCCACAGGGGGCAGTTAGGTGTAAGCCATACCAGGAGAACAAACACCAACACAGGGAAAAGAAGAAGGCCACATGGAAATTCAGTGTTATTTATTTTATTTTAAAATAAGTTTTTTTTTTATTTAGATCTTTATCATATTTGTTTCCATGCCATTGAAACCTCTTCGCTACTCTCTGTCTCCAAGCAGCTGAAGACAGAGTGCATCCTACACATCACCAATTATTCAGCTATTGAAGCTTCTGTTTTTTCTTCTTTAAATAAAACTCTTTAATAGTAGATTTAATTTTAGCAATATTTCCTAATTTACAAAGCTTAAAATAATTGCCATGAAATGAGAAGGAATTTGTTACCAAAACAAAATAAAACAAAAAAAAAATAAAGCCAGTTGTAATCTGATGTGAAATGCCAATGGGAAAGGGCAAAGGAATGCAGTCCTTTCCCTGGTTGCTGAAAACTCCCTTTGCAAAACAGCATGGGTAATTATGCTTTTGTTTTAATTTACATTCCCATAATTCCCCATACTGTCACGTGTTAGATGAACAGATAGCCAGCAGGATTTTAGTAACTAAATGAAGACAAAAAGATTTCCTAAAAGGCAAGGCAGACTTCTGGATACACCACATCGGTGGGTCCAACACAGGGAAGGAAAGGTAATAGGACTTGTGTATTTACTGGGAGATCATTAACCTTTGGCACTTCATTAATTGCTCTGTAGGTAGCTTGGAGCTGAAATCTGATTTCTGATTTTGGGCTTATGCCACCGTAAGGGATGAGAAACACATTTTTTTTCTTCTTTATAAGCGAAGCCAAATCCGGTTTTAACCTACAGGGTTAACACCCACTCGTTATAAATCTCCTTTTCATTCACTCTGTGATCGAATGAATTTGACACCAACGTCTGCATGCGGGTCGGGGGGTCGGGGTTGCTCGTAGGCCACGCTTGCCAGTCGGGACCGGGGTGATGCACCCCCAAACGAGCGGGCTACGGGGCCGCAGCGTCTGTTTACTCTCAGGCTTCACGCGGGGTGACGTGAGGAGGACCTGAGCCCTTGACTGCCGCGCCCTGGTTGCCAGGAGCCGAGCCCCGGCGGGGGCCAAAGTGGAATCCCTCAAACGCACAGAGAGGACAGGCTGCGGTTGCCTAGGAGACGAGGAGGCACAGCTGGCTTCCATTTGCTAAGGAGGGCTCTGAAGCGGCGTATAGCAACACCTCATTGCCCAGATCGAACCAGACTCTCACCTGCTCCTGCTCTCTCCCTCATTAAGCCAGAGACAGTCACACGATGGTGTGCATTACTGTACCCTACAGAGGAGGGCGCTGCATTAGGTGTGTTAATCTGTCCCAAACGCTCCTCCATAGCTCCACACCCAAGTCCACCTTGAGGAGCACTCCTCGCACTCGAAACGCCAGCTTGTAATCGCAGTTTTTCAAACCAGTGCTTGAAATTAAAAGTTATCTTGCTCGAACGGGGGGCGCTGAAGTAGCGATTGAGGTTTCGACTGATGCGCTTTTTTTCAGTGAGCGTGATGACTGAAGGCGATCGGATTCTTAGAAGTTCTGAGCGTTTATCTCCCAGAAGTGTGAACAAAGAGCACGAAAGAGATGGCTGGCTATTATGAGTGCCTCCGTCAAGGACTGCCGTTATTTTGAATTGGATTTGACAATTCGTCTATTGTCCTCTCTGTCCCGGCACAGAGCTGCAAGGCGCAGATTAGCTGTGAGCGTGGAGAAAAATGGAGGAACGGGAAAACAGGAGGGGGGAGAGGAGGCAGCCGAGGCCTCCAGGAAGGACGGGAGCCACTGAAACAAGAGCAGCTAATGGCAGCTAACAAAAACGAGGAAGAGCCGCAGACTCAGAGGGAGAGAGAGTTTTGAATTACTCCTGACCAATCAGTAAGGGGCAGGACCTGGGTCTACCCTTAAGGTGTCAGCCAATCGTGGCCCTGTAATGACAGCTAATAGCGCTTACAGGGGCACTTCGCCCTCCAGCTCTTCCCCGCCTTCAACGACTTTTTGAACTTTCAAACTTGTAAACTGGAAAGGCTTCCTGCTCTTACGTTTTCTGTAATCGGATCCAAAACCTTGAGGGGTGTTCAGAGTCAGATTCAGAAGTGGGTGAAAAGAAGCTGGTAATTTAGAGGAAACACAAAGTCTCCCTCATTTCTCCAATTTCCTTTTATACTCTCATCATAATCCTGACAATTAAAATGGGATTAGAACTGAACAGGAGGGATTCGCTCCACTTTGGGTGCTGTAAAATGTACTCGGCCGTCCCTCCCCATTCCGTTTCAGGAACCTGTTTTGAGTGTAAGGCCTGTGGCACGTCCTTCCCGATAACACAGACACGCGGCACATCCAATACCAGCCCTCTGCTATCGATCAGCGCTCCTTCCAATAATCTCCGAGCAGACCGCAGAGACGAGGCCTCTCACCCTCAGTCATTTCACACTGAAACACACAGGGACTTCTCCCTCCCCCTCCAGCCACGCCACTCTCGACTTATTTACTCTGAGAGAAAAATCAATCTCCTTCTTTATCAATCGTGTCCTAAAGACGAGACGTTCTGGCAACAGTGACAAGACAGAGCTGTCCCATAACCACCATGCATTTTAAACCCAGAGACCGGACACATGCAGATCATGCTTCAGCCTGTGACGGTGAAAACGTTGGTCTATTTCCTTCTCTCTCCTTCCCCCAAGGCGAGGGCAGAAAATGGCCATCAGTTTTATTTTAGGAGCCACAATAACTCGCATTACTGAAATAGCACACTTGTGGCATCATGATATCCCCTTGACATATTATTTTTAATATGGTTGAACAGAGGTGCTTGTTTCTTTTTTTGATTCAGTTTGAAATTACGACTGTTAATGCCCATCACTGCAGAGACTGAATTGTGGGTTCAGTGGGTCAGCCTCTCTCCCATACAGGTAGTGATGGTGTACGGAGAGCAAGCAAATTTCTGCAGTTAATGAGGGTTGGTGGTTCAGGAAATCTAAGCAGGATGTGTTCTCATACCAGATTTTATTTCAGGAGTCTGCTCATTGCCCACAGGAAACCTTTTCTATAGAACTGGCCAAATGTAGGGAATGGACCAAGCAGGAGAACGAAAGAGGAAAAAAAAAACAAAACAAAAAAAAAAAATTTAAAATAAAATAAAATGCAGGATAACGGTAAAAAAAAGCATTCAGGACAAAAGACGTTTACAAGCACAATGTGCACGATGACCGTTATTTACAAATACACAGCAGTCCTTCAAGTTTCCAGTTATCGAAAAAAAAAGTCATATATAAAGACCAGTAAAAGATTAAAACACAGCCGCATCGCTCTGAAGATGACAGTTAACATATCCACACATAGTAATCCCAAGTATACGTATATATATACGTATATACATACACCCACATAGTATACGTATATACACATATATATTATATTTACATACATATATTTTGTATTTGCTTGTAATATGTACATTTCAGGAGGCAGCTAGGGGCAGGGGGTGGGGCTTAATTCTGGTCTCTTGATTGGCCTTTGAGCTGGTGTGTCTAGCTGGGGGCCACATGCAGTCATACGCACTCTCGCTCGCTCATTCCCTCGCTCGCTCGCTCGCACAGGACGCACACATGGGGCTGCTGTCTGACACTATCACCAGTCGGCGTCCTCCTCTATATAGTAATCAGGAGTAGCAGTACCATCAAACAGGCCTGGGTCCAGGGACTTGCGTTGCTTGCCTCTGGCGAAGACGCGTGACAGGGAGCCCAGACCCATTTTCTCCTTCTTCTTCTTACGTTTCTGGTCTTCCAAATCCTCCAGAGACTGCACAAGGGGATATGAGGAAGGGAGAGAGAAAGAGATAGAGAGAGAGACAGAGGGAGAGAGAGAGAGAGAGAGAGAGAGAGAGAGAGAGAGAGAGAGGGAGGGGGAGAGAGAGAGACAGAGGGAGAGAGGGAGAGAGAGAGAGAGAGAGAGGGAGGGAGAGAGAGAGAGAGAGAAAGGGAGAGAGGGAGAGAGAGAGAGAGAGAGAGAGGGAGGGAGAGAGAGAGAGAGAGAAAGGGAGAGAGGGAGAGAGGGAGAGAGGGAGAGAGAGGGAGAGAAAGGGAGAGAGGGAGAGAGGGAGAGAGAGGGAGAGGGAGAGGGGGGGGGCAGAGGGAAGAAGAGAAAGACAGAAACAAGGCAAGGGGGAGGGAGAGATAGCCCATCACTGCTGGAGAACAGGTTTGCTTGGAGCAAGATGTTGTCTACATCAGAGAAGAGAAGAGACGCGCTACCACTCCACATCAAAGATCGACAGAAAACGCACAACACACAGCCACTGGCACGCCACGTCCACAGATGCTGCAGGGGTGGCCTGCACCAAACGCAGCATGCAGAAATAGAAGTGCGCGTTTGGGGCCCAGGCAGGGTCTCCTCTGTGAGCCTGCGCCTCAGGAATGGGACCTGTTCCCAGCAGCTGCTGCTCCACTCTCTGCCCTCCCCCTAACAGTGAGGCACTCTAGGACTCTCTCATTCCACCAGGCAGGTGGCACAAATGTGTCCCTGATGTTTTGTCTCTGAAAACCAGGCCAGCCACCAAAGGCAGCGTGACTGTTAGCAGGCTGGACCTCGATAATTCTGGATGTGGCGGACGTTTAGAATTGATCACCAGGCTCGGCGCCAGGAGAAAATGCAGAGGAGTGCAGTTGTAATCCTCGGGGGGGGCACAGAATAGTTATATCTTTAAAATGTAATAAATACTACGTAGGCATCAGGATATAAAGAGAGGTGCAATGGGGGTGCCCAAGTACCCCCGTAGCTCCCACCCTGGGAGTGCCGGACATTTAGGAAGCATGCTGGAAAAAGGCACGTCTGGTGCCTTAAAAGCGCGAGACCCACTTCCACGTGGGGACGGTGCCCTCTTTAGCGTCCGTCAGCGGGCGCGCACGCTTGATGCTGTCAGATTCGGTCAGTCATGTGGTGAGATGTTCTCCGCGGTGCATTTCCACGCTCTTCATATGATTATCCCACTCTGACACACAAAGCATTTCTCCTGGCGAACTTCCCTTGTTTGGGAACACCGCCAAAATATTTGAGATGTAATTTCATACTCTAATAGGATCAATGTTTTATGGCCTAAATGGGTCATAGCACAGCGCAGTTCTTCTTTTGAGCGCTGAACTTGTTTTTATTTTTCTGTACACCTTGAAGAGGCTTGTATGTATGAGCAGGGATGGACCCCTGACTGAGCGGGCACAGAAGCAGGAGGTGCTACAGAGTGTCTCTACAGCACACACCCGGCACTCAGTACATCACCTGGGTCCATACTGAGGACACCTGTGAGCATGTGTTTGCTACGCTGCTCGTCTTCGACCAAGAGCTACTCTCTGTTGGTTCTCAGAAAAAAGGTGGGTTAACTTCCTAGCACGATTTTGCTGACAAAAACTTAAGAGTTCATGTTGTATGTTTGGTATCTTTTCATGTTTTTTTAGGGGGGGGGTGGCAGGTGGAAGTTTGGGTTTAAAACCCTATCAAGGCCTGGTCTTTTAACACTTTACCAGAACAGGACTGCACTGGTGTTAGTAGTGGGATACAGCAAATATGTTGCCGATTGGGCCCACCATGCATAATGCTTTGAGGATTGCCCATGGGGCTCTATATTACAGAGGCAGTAGCTCATGAATATGTGCAGGCTGATACCACACGCAGACAAAGGAGACATCACTGCACTGAGCTCAACCATGGCTCAACCATCTATGACCTCTCCGAGGCATCCAAAGAGTCTACTTGTGGTGCGTACACTTGAAGTTCATCCTTTTCAAATCTTACTAACCTTGAGCCACCCTTGAACACTACTAACTATATACACATAGTACCATAAATACAAATGCTTTCATACACGTACATGCAATAATTAAGAATAAAAGCATAGCCTACACTGTACACAACAGCTATCACTGTCCTCAAGTGAACCTAACTTCCTGAAGCCCTGACCGGCTTAAGAAAACAAATCGACAAACTTATAAACAGAGAGAGAGAGGAGTAGAAGAGAATTGCGGAGGAGTGATTACTTGGAGGGGGGCCTCGAGCAGCTCTTACATTGCAGAGGGAGTGTGTCCGATGGCGGGGCGAGTTGATGTCGCTGGGGGTGGAGGAGCGGTCCCCCTCCACCGCCGAGGCGTCAGAGATGATGGAGGGCTGGCGTGAGTGACAGGGGCTGACCCTCACCGCCGCTGTGGGGACATTACATCACATCATTACATTACTGGCATTTAGCAGACACTCTTATCCAGAGCAATTTACATCAGTTACAGTTTTTTTTGTTATATATACAGCTGTATATTCACCAAGGAAATTGTGGGTTAAGTACTTTAGTACAGCAGCAGTGCCCCCGCAGGGAATCGAACCAGCAACCTTTTGGTTATGAGTGTGGCTCCTTAACCACTATGTTACACTGCTAGGTACACACACGCACATACACACACACACACACGCACACACACACAAATAAGAATCACAAAGACACACTAATGCCCTGCTGTTTCAGCTCCAGCTTTCAATAGTATGTACAAAAGTACACAGAAATTTCCCCATTCCAGTACTACACGGGGGGGGGGGGGCTGTAGTTATCTTTAAGGAAACAGAGGAAGCAGGCAAAGAAGGTAACATAATTTTGTAAGGTGTTTTTTATTTTATGAGAAATGCACTGCAGCAGGTTCTCCCTTAGCAACCTACTGTCTTTAACTTCCACAAAGACTTAAAGCAGAAGAAAGGAAACCCTTTCATGCAGAATAAATGAGAATCCAACCAGTGTGGTATGCAGGCTTATCCAGGTTGCTGCTGTGTTAACAGTGAAACAACAGAAGATTACTGAAGCAGTGCTCCCGCGCAAGGTGGCCATGAAATGTCATGAAATGTCCACGTTTCGGCAAACACATCCTTAACCTAACAGCGCCTCCGATAACAACACCACATAGAAAATTCTGACAACTGTGATCTCAACCTTGAATATCGACCTTGAAATATTTTAAGGTTAGAAAAAAAGGATATAAAAATGGATGATTTCTGCGCTCTGCTAAACTCAGCTCTGATCTGGAAAATAACATAATCCCTTTGTTTCTACGATCCTGTCTGTTCACGACATCCCAGGAGTACTGCATTCTGTATTATGGGCTGTGCTGTAACTTAAGTCACTTCTGACTTGGAAAACTAATTTATACTCATCATATTCAGAGCACATTAGTAATATTGAACTTTTTGCCAGTGATTTGTGCAGAGAGCTTGAGCTTACTATTTATACGTGTGCAGACAGGGTTTATCTTGTTCCAGAGTGCCTGCTAGAGACACTCCTTTTTTCCTTTTGAGCATTTCCACAGTGAATTTTAAAGTCTGTTAGCTGTTGCATCTCCAAGGATTTGTTTCACAAATGTAAAATCATACACTGTCAAAATGGTATTCGTACCTAAACTGTGTTACAGCGCACGGTTTGTTTGGTGAGGCTAATGAACACAGAGACATTGTGTGAGACATTAACTTTCCACCTTGACTACAGCACATTCACTGTAGACTGAATTAATAAATCGCTGTTCACATGAACAGCAGAGGACAGGTGAACAGACTGATGACAGGCAGATGGGTGCAGGTAACGTAGGTCTGAGTGCAAAATGCGTGGGTGAATAACCTCTGGGCCGATCTACACTTACATTACAGAACAACTATGCAATTTTGCTACGGGGAGAACATTTGCTTTCAAACTGCAGCACTCCATGAATGCTACGTTTCATCCATTGCAAATCAATATGCAGTTAACATCCCTGCAGCTTGAAGACTGAGGAGTGGAAGGGGAGTAAGCTTTCCTTTTTGCTCCTTCTCTACCACCAGCTGAAAAAGGCGGCCTCGAACAGCAGAAATCCATATGCTTCTTATGTACCATACTGGCAACAGATGACACCAAAAAAATTACAGATGTAACACATCCCAGAATGCAATGCGGCTTTCTCCCCCCGTAAGAGGTCTGTCCCTGCAGGGCTTCCTTGCAATTCTGTTTTGTAATGCATCCTAATCTCTTCTACATGGAGCAGTTAGCACAGCTCAGCAACTGCCACAAAAGAAAAGATTGATTGAGTGCGTGTGCGCGGACTCCACCTTGCCTATCTGTTGGGTAGGGGACCCTACACAACCTTCCCCGCCTGCGGGCGTGGGTGTTTGAAATATGAGCAGACCCTACTTCACTTGACTGCAGGGTGCGTATACATGTATGTGTGGGTGTGCGCTCCACCTTGCTGTGCTGCAGAGTGTGTGTGAGTGTGTGTGTGTTGTGTGTGTGGGTGTGTTGTGTGTGTGTGTGTGTGTGTGTCTGAGCGGTCACTACCTTGCCGGTCTGCAGGGTGTGGGGTGTGTCCATGGTACAGAGTCTGCTGACTCTGTCGGATAGCCGCAGTGAGGGGCAGGTCAGCCTGCATCACCCACTCCTGGTTGCCGTTGACGACGGTCTCTGCAGGCATGGCCAGTGAGTGTCGCTTGGGCACGTCCTTCGTGAGTGTGGCCAGCGACTGTTTCGCCTGTGGGGGACAGACAGACACGGACAGAGGGACATCAGCTTCCTGGCATCAGAAAACAGACGAGCCCCCACCTCTGTGAGCACTGCACCAAAGGCAAACATGTGAGGGGGGGGGGGTTTTATCACCTACACGGCTGCACCCGAGGGGCCAGGAACACAGTGCCCCTGGAGTTCACCTATCTGAAAGCCTCCTCTGTCAGTGCTTCCTGCGAGAGTCCATTATATCAGATATACTGTGTGTGTGTGTGTGTGTGTGTGTGTGTGTGTGTGTGTGTGGAGAGATGCGAATGTATGAAACTCACACCCTGTTTAACTGAAACGCGTTCAGAGGGGAGCAGGAAACGGCTGGAGGCAGTGTTTACTGACAGCGAGCGGCGAGAACAGGGCTGAGAGGAATAATGAAGCCGTTACATAATCGCTGATGGCAACAGCTGCTCTGAGGTGCTCTGCCACAAAGCGGCGGGTCCTTCCCCCCTCAGCGGAACAGAGAGGGGCTGGCCTGGGGAGAGCCATTACACCTCACACACAACACACACACACACACACACACACACACACATCTCTCCACACACAACACAACACACACACACACACACATCTCTCCACACACAACACACACACACACACATCCCTCCACACACACAAACCTCACACACAACACACACACACACATCCCTCCACATACACAAACCTCACACACACAACACAAAAACCTCACACACACAACACACAAACCTCACACACAACACACACACACACACACACACACACCCCTCCACACACACAAACCTCACACACAACACACACACACATCCCTCCACACACAAAAACCTCACACACACACATCCCTCCACACACACAGCTGTGGTGGCACTGACAGACAGGACAAGGCTCAGGAAGGCAAGAACACACTGCAGTCATGCCAGGCAGCAGACACGCCCCCCTCATCATCATCAGCATCATCATCCCTTTAATTACCCTCATTATTTCACAGTAAGCAGCCCTGCACGTCGGACATCCGCACGAGACCAGCCTGGCATGCAAGAGCCGGAGTACAGACTGTACAGGCCTGTACAGACAGCAGAGGTCAAACATTCCTACACTCATCTCCAAATTCATCTTTAGTATTCCCCGTGCAGACCTGTCAAATCAATTGCCCACCATTCTCACACGTTAAAGTCACTGTGCATTCTGCAGTCCCCTCACGCAGTGAGAGATTATTTTTAAAATGTCTCTGAAGAGCTTGTAAAATCGCATCGGGTTTTCACAGTCCAGGAAGACATGGACTGAGCGCGATGCACTCCAAGGCCCACCTTCATTCATGCTTCAAATCCAGACCACTAAACAGAGAAGCATCTAGAAAGAATTATCCGCCTGTGGGTTAGGAACAATTGGCATCAGCTGTGCGTTAGTCGACAGACGTGCAGATTATACTCTCAGTCTCCCTGATTGGTCACTGCACATTGAGGCGGGGGCCAGCGTTAATGCAACTCCCATTGGTGGAGGAAGTGTGGAGAGGGGGGAGGGGGGCGTGGCAGTCAGTGCTGGTCTTACCGCCATGGCCCTGGGTGAGGGCTCCTTCTCCGAGGGCCGATCAAACACCCGAAACTCCATTTTCTGTGCCACACAGTTACTTATCTGGGGAGACAGGGCACACGCTCTCAATACTGACGGGCCACTGCGGTCCTCTGGAGGCAAACCCAGCGATTAACACTGATATCAACAGTCAGTCAAGCTGCCTGGACACTCATACTTAAAGTGTCATCGGCCGCCACTGCCAATACAGCTGCGGCCAGTGTGGTAATCACGGCGCTAGCAGTGAGAGTTTCACTTTAATCAGTGGTTTTGCTTTAATCTATATCGCTGGCTCATTATGTTAGTGCACGCCTGACAGCTCAGACTCTGTTACAGAAAGAGAGGGAGGGGAGAGTGAAAGACAGAGAGAGAGAGGGGAGAGAGAGACAGAGAGAGAAAGAGAGGGGAGAGAGAGAGAGAAAGACAGAGAGAAGGAGAGGGGAGAGAGAAAGACAGAGAGAAAGAGAGGGGAGAGAGAGAGAGAGAGAGAGACAGAGAGACAGAGAGAGAGGGGAGAGAGAGAGAGACGGATAGAGAGGGGAGAGAGAAAGACAGAGAGAAAGAGAGGGGAGAGAGAAAGACAGAGAGGGAGACAGAGCTAGAAGGAGAGAAGAGTGGGAGAGGGAAGAGAGAGTAAAGAGAGAAGACAGAGGCGGAAGATAAAGAGGCATTCGGAGAAAGAGAAATGGAGAGACAAGAGTAGGAAGAAAAAGGCAGAAGAATGAAAAGAAGAGAGGAGAGGGCGAGAGAGAAAGGGAGGCGGAGAGGAACGGAGGGAGAAGGGAGAATGACATCATTGCTGCATCTTCTACAGCAGGGTGTCACTGAGCCATGGTGAAATGTGTCGCTATTACAGCAGCAGGGAGCTGAGATAATGACGGAGCACACGGTGGGATAAGCAAGAGCAGGGGCCCTGCGTGCTGGGCGAAAACACAGCTTTGATCAGGGAGTCGGGCTAACAGCAGCGGTCAGGGCCCCGAGGAGCACCGCTCCGCCAAACACAGCTAATCAAATGAGCGCGCTCAGTGAAACGGCAACCCGAGTCTGAGCAGGGTCTTCAGCATGATGGCTTAAGTCAGCTAATGTCAGCAGAGCACAACCCGGCCCTCCTGCATCACCGGTGATCACCTGCAGAAGACTCCCCACTCACCACAGAAAGCATTATAAAAATCAGCTGTGTTGTACATTCTACACCTGTGATGGAAGTGTTGTCTGTATCTGAGAGGTAGACACATTTTAAGGCACACACTGAACTGTTTGTTTGTGTGTGTGTATGTGTGTGTGTGTGTGTGTGTGTGTGTGTGTGTGTGAGCGTGTGAGGTGTGTGTGTGTACGTGTGTGTGTGTGCCTATGTGTGCCTGTGTGTCTGTGTGCGTCCATGTGTATGTGAGTGAGCATTTATATTCAGGCAAATGGCAGAATGTATGAGCGTAAGAGTCATAGTTTGTTTGTATGGTTGACTGTTTTTTTTCCATGTGTGTGTCAGTGTTTGTGTGTTTGCATATGGATCTCGCTGTGCCTTTGTCTATTTGTATGTGCCTCATCATGCATGTGTGTGTGTATCTGTGAGTGTATGCATTTCACAATACATTTCACAACACAGATATATCACTGTGTGATGTGTGTATGTATCTCACAGGAGCTATAGGTATATCTCTGTGTGTGCGTATGTATCTATGTGCTTCTGTGTGTGTGTGTGTGTGTGTGTATGTGCGGTTTGTGTGTGTGTGTGTGTGTGCGTGCATGCGCGTGTGTGTCTGTGTGTATGTATGTGTGTGTGTGTGTGTGCGTGTGTGTGTGTGTGTGCGTGTGTGTGTGTGTGTATGTGCGGTTTGTGTGTGTGTGCGTGCATGCGTGTGTGTGTGTGTGTCTGTGTGTATGTATGTGTGTGTGTGTGTGTGTGCGTGTGTGTGTGTGTGTGTGTCTCTCACCATGGCCAGCTCGGCCTCCAGCTCCTTGATCCTGTTCTCCTTCAGGTCCAGCTGTGAGCGCAGCGCTCCGGCGTGTTCCGTAGCCTCTTTGGTCTGCCTCCTGAGGTCCCATTTCTCCCTCTCCAGCAGGTCCTTCTCCTTGGCCAGCGCCTTCACCGCATCCTCGCTCTCCTGCGGAACAGCAGGCTCTGCGTGAAGCTCTCCACAGCGCCGGCTTTGAGCCACACCACGCAGCGCTCACACTGCCAGCTCCGTACATTCAGAAAAAACAGTCTACAATTTTATATTTACGTCAACTTTGTTTGCTGTTATAGCAATCTAGAAGTGGAAGCGGGGCAGCAGTGCAGCATAGTGGTTAAGGAGCAGGACTTGTAATCTAAATGTTGCCGGTTTGATTCCCTGCTGGAGAGCTGCCGATGTACCCTTGGGAAAGGTACTTAACCTGCACTTGCCTCAGTAAACAGCCAGCTGTATAAATGGATAACATTGTAAAAAAAAACTGTAACCTGTGTAAGTTTCTCTGGATAAGAGCATCTGCTAAATGTCGATAATGAAACGAAATGAAATGGAAGTGGTGAGTAATACTGGAAAACGTTTGTCCGTGTGAGGAAACGGAGTCAGACTCCTCTCAGAGCGTGCTCAGTACGACTGTGATGGTGTGAGTGTGACGTGCGAGTGTGACGGTGCGGGTGTGACGGTGTGAGTGTGATGGTGCGAGTGGAGAACGTGGCGGTGCGGTCGGCAGCCCGGTTTACTTTTCTGTGCTGTTCGTAGTTGCGGATGAAGTCCCTCAGCTGCTCTTCCCTGCTCTCCAGCGTGGCATAGAGCTGCTGCATCTGGTTCACCAGGTCCGCCTTCTCCGCCTTCAAGCGCTTCCGGTCCGCCTTCATCGCTGCGGGAGACACGAGGGACACGCTCAGATCCCGAGGTCACAGAGTGCTGTGCAACACCTGCTACCACGCAGAGGCGGAGCACAGCACGCTGAAAAGCACCCCAACGGGACGTGCTGAAAAACACCTCAACGAGACGTGCTGAAAAACACCCGCAACGGGACGTGCTGAAAAGCACCCGCAACGGGACGTGCTGAAAAAAACCCTCAACGAGACGTGCTGAAACACACCCCAACGGGACGTGCTGGAAAACACCCGCAACGGGACGTGCTGAAAAACACCCGCAACGGGACGTGCTGAAAAACACCCGCAGCGGGATTCAGGGAGGATTCAGGGAGGATTCAGGGAGCCTTGAACCACTCTCGGGCTCACTGGGCTGGGCTGTCTCTCTTGAGAGAACCTCACATCTGAATAACCAGTGGTTCAAAACACAGTCATTTGATTAACACAGTGAGATATTTCAAAAACTAAACATGGCTTTTTAACTTCTGGCTTCCTATTCATGTGAACACCATAAACGCACTTTTGCTGGTTCTCTGAAACCTGAAGTAGGGCACTTCACTTTAAGGTCTGGTGCACTTCAATTTCAGACCGAAAAAGCAGCTTTAAACTAAAAAAACCCTCCATTCTTTTGCTGTTCTGTCATACAGTATTATGTCCCTTATAAAAAAAAAAAAAAGAAAAAATGATATTGTTCCACAAAGGGTAAATGCATTATGGTGTTGAGTGTCAGCAGTTTCATGTGTTGTGAGGTTACGAGAAAAAGCATTAAAGTTCTGTCAAGCAAACACCTTTCAAGTCAAGTCCTTGAGCTGACAGGTGTTAATGGATGGGTAAAAAAAAAAAAAAAAACCTTAAAGTGTAGTGTCAGTCTCCTTTCTGACAGAGAGAGGCTTCCCTGGGCAGCTCTACCCATGGGCTTCAGCACAGGCTGAGATGACAGGTGCCCTCTGCCTCTGGATCGGCCCCTCTCTCCAGCACAGCCTCATTCATTAAACACCATTACAGCCTCCATGATTGAGCGCCATTCACAGGCTACATCTGGGGAGATCCCTCTGACTTGCAAATCACGCACTGACTTTTTCAAGGACGGCCCCCCCCTGGCCCCCGGCCCCAACCCCCACCTTCCCCTGCTCTTTTGGAAAGGAACCATTGTAGCTGAGTGAAAAATTAGCCAACTGCCCCGACTACGGGGACAAAGAGTGCTCCTCATTTGCACAGTACACGCCGCTCCCCTCTGCACCTGGCACAGGAAGTGACATCAATACCCCTTTTATGACCGAAAACAGGGCGGCTTTAGCTCTTAGTACATCTGTTAAAGTCTGGCAGACATCAACAAATAATCCCTCTTCCCCCCGCACAAAACACAATGACAATGATTTAAAATGGAGACGGTCGTTGTGGGGTGTATTTGTAAACAGCTGAGACAGCGAGAGTGGCGTGCAGGGCCGTCTCCGGCAGTCAGGGGAGAGAGGAGCTTTTTGTGCAGAGAGATGTGCCAGCAAAGCGTGTCACCTTTGACAGCCATATTAACAGCTCAGTCTCTCAGAGACTCTGGGGCTTTATCTGAGACTCGGGCTGTCTAAAGGCCATTATCTGATGCTGTGGCAAAACGCCGAGGAGAATAACACCGGGCGGGAGCCGCTCCTCAGCAAAGGCTTCTGGGAAAACAAGGAGCAGAAGAGAAGGCCTGGGGTGACAGCTGACTTTTTCCCCCAAATTGGTCTGAGCAAAAGAGGCATCAGCGGAGAGGGTTTTGAGGCTGTCACACTGAGGGGAGTCCTGGGTAATGTGGTCTGACCGGTCTGCCTGACCCTGAGGGACGCTGCCTTTCTCAGGGAGGCACAGAGGGGCAGAGAGGGTGACGGGAAGTGTGGACTTCACTCTCCAGGGGTTATAGTCCTTCTTCGAATTAAAGCACACCCCCATGTCTCTCCTGTGTGTCAATGTTTGTCAGCCGTGCCAAGCTTGCCAGGAGATATCTGAGATGCAGGATTGAAGGTGAGGGGACACACCATATAACTCATCCACACACAAACATACACACGTTCACACACATACATAAACAGACATAGGTGTGCACATTCGCAAACACATACACACAAACACACACACTCATGCATATGCACCCATGCCTGCATACACACACACGCAGACAAACACAGATACATACGCACACACAGGCTCACAAACACACACACACATGCAGGCTTACCCTCACACACGCACTCACACACAAACATGCACAGCTTATCCAAGCAAACCCTGTGGCTGAATATAAATCAGCCACCAAGACGCTGTACCCAGCCCACCACGACAAGACGATTGTGATTTTATCACACTAAAGTTCCAAAACTGTAGAACATTCCACAACGCTGAACAGCACCTATTTATAGATTAAACTAACAGCGCGGATGTGGTCCAAAGCAAATACGTTTTCAACACCTGGAACTATCGATTGACGCCCGTCTAAAATATAATTGGGATAAAAAAACTGGGAACATCCTGTCCTTTTTGCCAGCACAGACCAGCATGTTCTGTGCAGAGCACCTTGCCACCTACGTAAAGCACCTGGAGCATTTGAAGAGGCCGTGTGAAGTGGTTCCGCTCGCTATCCTGTGTGGAACACCCTGATTCGAGAGGGCTCTCCTTGATGGCGGATGCGCTTCTTTTTCCGCAGCGCACTTGGCCGAGCATTAAGCCGTGTGGCAGATCTACGGGCGTCACGCACCTCTGGACACACATTCATCCCAGCACACACTCAGCAAAGAGCGGGGCCTGGCCCCATTATCCTCCGTGAGAAACGCCTTTGGGTGCTGAGTTCTGAACAGCCCTCTCCCCCCCGCAGTAATGTTTGTGGATTCCAGCTGCGTTTTTAAATAGGTTTCGAGGCAAAGAAATCAGAAAAATCCCAGGAACTCTCTGAGACAGAGATGTTCTGTTCTAACATGCAGCCATTGTGCAGTTCGACATCCGCAGACGGGAAAGTCAGCAATCCTCACTGCCACCACCATGTCCAAATCAGACTGGCAAAACTGGCTATCAATTACAGTTGGACGAGCTAAGTCAGCAGAATAAAATATGTAATAAGCGGTTTCGCAGGGGACATGTGGATGTGCTTCACTGCAAATGTACTGGCCTGTGGGGGTGACACAGAACATGCGGCAACAATTAGGAGACAATAATAAGCGCCTGTGAGGGCACATGGGCTCTGGGAAGCCATTAGCAGCAATGGGAGCCCTAGCAGACCTTCTTCTCACATTAGTAAAAGTGAGCGAGTCTCACTGCATTACTCAACAGTTACAAACAAACACAGACTGTTACATCAGACCACTGCAATTTAAATTGGAGGGAGGGCAGTGGATCAGACAGAAAATTGGCTTTCGGCACACGTCTGGGGAAAGACGTGAGAAGCTTGCTTTGGGATCCTTCCACGTCTTCAGTGTCAGAGCTCTCTGTGGTGGGTCCCTGCAGCTACAGTTAAGAGCTGGAGCGCCTTGATTCTTTATTTTTCTGTAGCAGCTTCTTCCTCCCTCTGTTTCTCCCTCATCTATACCTATTTTTCTTCAGTGAGGGCCATGAAGGAGCGAGAGTAAACCCTTTAAGGCTTATTAGACACAGAAAATCCAGCGCGTTCTTCTGGGGCTGACGGTGTCAAGTGAGGTTGGGAGCCGGTTTGCCTGCTTTGAGCTTTAGGAGAAGGGATGCTAAAGCGAAAGGACATAGGTTTATACCGAGAAAGAAATAAGGGATTATGTTAAAGGATTTTAGTAAACAGTAGGTCTACTGATGCAGACACAATTTTTCAGTGTTGGGGATACTCCAGTTATACGTTAGCATAACATGACCACATCTGCCTGTAGCTTCCCGTAGCTTTTAAAATTTATTACAGTATTAATTAATAAATGACTCAACATATACCAGAGAGGGGTAAATCTGTAATGCAGCGGTTCTCCTTGAATTGGTCAAATGCGAAATGTGCTCCTGATCATTACTCCTGCAGCTGAGGGGTACCATCCCAATTAAACCTGTCTAACGGCAGCAGCTACAGAACTGTTGCCAAGAGACTCAGAGTGCACGCGTGAACATGACAGACCACTAAAAACGGCAGCAATGGCATCGCCGCCTACATCGTCCACCCGCAAATATGCGCACAGCTTCAAATTAGTGGAAGAAGGCAAGCAGAAACATCAAAGTGCAGAGCAATTTGTCCCGCTACCAAGGGATTCGGGTTCCGTCGGCTGCCAGTAATACAGCCTCAAACCTCACATCACGTCCTATTGAGAGCATCCAAACTGTACGCAAAACAAGGGGTGAGACAGCTGTGTGTGCTCTCTGATTTCGTGCTTCCCTCACTGTTACGGAGATGCGACATGACTAATACAATGAGCGATATGATGAATTTATTTTCATTTTGAATGACATTTTTGGGTATCCTACTACAATTTTACTACAAGTCGCATGCAGTGGCATATATTGATTTATATTAGTTAAATCAAGCAACCAATCCAGGGCAGCTTACAGCTGACATACTAAGCATTATGCTTGATACTTATGGAAGCATTTCAGTTTAAGAGTTTTGCTTTGAGCGAAGAAAAATACTGTTCAGTGCTCTGGATTTTATCACTGAGCTGCTACAGCATACCGCCCAGTTTGTCCTGATTAGGATCATAAAGTTCCATATTCACTTTGAGGATGCTGACTGACCTTATCCCCCTCTCTGCAGGAGAGGGCGTTGCTGTCTGTCACAGAGCTGTAATGAAACTCTAATTGCATGTTGGTTCAGGTCCTCTCTCATTAACAGCTTCACAGGGGTGCCTGCAGTTCAAGAGATCAGCGGCAACTATGGATTCAGCATCAGAGGCCAGAGCTCCCTAATCAACCAATCAGGTTCCTCCCCTGCTAAGCCTGGTATCATCCGCTGCACCCAGAACAGTGTGATGCAAGCTGGGAGCCACAACTCCCGGTGAGCAGTTACCACGGTACGTTTCAGGAGGTGAGGTGTTCTGGTGTGAAATCTTCTGATAATTACTCCAAATTACTACAAAATCTGTGAATTTGACAAGGCTAATGGAAGTTATGACTAACTAAAAGTTATGCCTTATGTCAAAAATGACATAATTCTCGGTGAACGAGCATGAAAACAACTCAGCAGCATCACTTTCCTTATCTGGCCACCAGCAACGTGCTATCAACCAACCAATGGAGTGATGGCCACTGTCTGCAGTACACCACAGGCGCTCAAAGCTACCACCGGGTGACACTGTGTACCAATTTACATTCTCCAGAGGGAGACGGATTCGTCAAAAAAACTGAGTTTAAAAAGAAATGGGGCATTTGTGATTCCTTTACTCAAGATGAGTTATCTGACAAAAGTGCAGAATGACAGGAGGTTTGGAATGCATCTTGGGTATGGTCTGCAATAACACTTTGGGTTCTGAAATTCAATTTTTGCCTTTATGAAATGTGGGTTCATTTATTCAATATCCTCATACTGGAATTAATTAAAACTGATCCAGTTAGGCGCTGAAATGAAAGCGTGGCATCTCTTTGTGGACAGCGAGGTCGGGGGGGGGGCAGGGGAGGGGGGGTGGAATAACAGCAAGAACACAGACGGCAACCGGATTGGCAGCCGGTTTGAAATGTGTGAAACGCCACTGAAATGATGTCTATTACATGGGGAGAATGCATTAGATAGACTGGGCTTTGATGATACTTTGGGGTATGTGGCTTTAATTCTCAGAGCTGCTGAATGAGAATTCCCCCGAGGTGCTCTCTCTCTCTCGGCACTGCGAGATTGACTTACACATAGCTGTCTCAGACAAAGCACATCTTCTCAGCGAGTGCAAACTGAACAGGGCAACAGTGACTTTTTTTCCTGCTCTTTGGGATAGGTCTATCCACAGTGGGGAAAAGAAGCACTGTACATAAAGGTAACCTTTAAAAAACTGGAGAGCGTATAGCAGACTCTCAGACAGGGGGTGAGCGTTCTGGACGGAGGGGACGGCCTGTGTTTGACTGTGCTGTAGTTAACGGTAGCAGATTCCGAGGAGAACCCCTCTGGCTCCGCGTGCTGATTTCGCGCCGGCTCACCTGTCATCTCGACCAAACCCTGCCCACTCCAGGCCGCGATGGAGTGACTGCGAGAACCGCCACAAACCTGTAATTGCGAGCGGGCGGCAATTACCGCGCGGCGCAATTACAGCCTGCGGAGGCTGAATCACAGAGATGCGGTGGGCGGGAACGAGAGGCTGCACAAGGAGATGCCGAGCTGAGCCGGCCAGAGACGCAGAGACGAGAGAGACGAGAGACAAAAAAACACCGGCCGAGCCCATTCTCACCGCGGGGGTGCTGTAAGATGCAGGCCTCAACAGGCCAAATCAATCTGGAAAAAATTAATAAAGAGACCCTTCGGCTGGGAGAGACTGAGGTCCACGATTGTGTGAAGGCGATCTGTGCGCTCATCTTTGCCCAATTCTGACCTAACAAGGACAGATCTCCTGACAATTAATACTCATAAATACTGATGTAATTTTACCCAAACTCCTGTTCACAATACCAGTGGTACTATCCAAACAATCTCACACAGCATCAAGGTATAAATATGCTTTTAATAAACAACACAGAACCCTGAGCGTGTGAAAACCCAAGTGTAGACCACTTTTTTTTTTTTTTACTGCAGGTGAAGTAACTTGTGATACAGCAGCAGCCACACAATAAACACACACTGCCAGACATGATGATGCGTTACGTCAATGCTAATGCCAGTGGCCTCTCTGCTCCAGTACGGGTAGGAAGGGGGGGGGGGGGGGCACCTGTCACACAGCCACACGAAGGGGCTTATTCTTTCGAGGGCCATCCATATTTCAACGACCCTCCTCCTGTCTCTCCTGAGGAAGGCTGTGTCGTGTCAATTAAATCTCCGGCCCTGCTAATTAAAATCCGCGTGGGAGTGTGAGCTCTTTAGCGTTTTCTGTTCGTCCCACAGAGGGAGGAATCTTGTCCCAGCGTCCGGCCGGCTGTTTACAGAATGGCCTGGAAAGGCATGAGGCATCCGGTGATCTCCACGCCTCTCCGTCTCTGTCGGTGCTTTGGATAGAGAAGCACGCTGGTCTCCTTGAGGGACTACACTCAAGATCGGAGGGATCTCTGCGGGTTTCCACCAAGAGAGGGTGCTTGAGATCCACCCGGAATGCGCCTTCGGAATAATCACTCTTTCAGAATTTAATTCAGAATAATCAACCTTTCAGAATTCAGAATAATCACCCTTTCAGAATGCAGAATAATCAACCTTTCCGGCTCTTCTCTTAATACGGAGTGAAGGTGCACACTCAGCACTTTTAGACAGGTACAGGTAAAAACGCAGCAGGGGTGCAAGGGGACTTGCAAAGACACAATGTTCAGATGAAGGGTATCACAGCGCTAATAGCAGCAGGCAGTCACCTAAACAGACGGCTCAGTGTCAGGCTGAAAGAGGATCTCTTCGAGCCTCTCCCCCCCCTCACCGATCCCCCTCCCCGGGTTGCTATGGTTTCAGTGTTGTCAGTAGACAGTGCTGCAGTAACCCTGGTTTCAAGCCCAGGTTTGCAGCGTTGGACTGGGCTCCACTCCTCCAGCAAAGACCACACACTGTAATTATCCCCACTATCTCTCCTAATAAGCACGGCGCATTAGATCACTCATTTCCAGTGTTTATTGACAACAAACGACGAAAAACAACCACAAATAAAGAGCGAACGGGCCAAGGAGGCCGACAGATCCGATTCCAGCTCTTTCCAGCTCGGAGGAGATGGAATGTGATGCAACGTTAGGGCCTATTAACCACATCCCAGCTGGCTCACAGAGGGCCCAGTCCAGGCCAGAGCTGTGTCACCAGTCTGCCCCGCTGTGTGACGTCTGGAGCGAGAGCTCTGTCATTAACAGCCACCCACACGGCTCACTCCACGGCCCTTCGAGAGAGAGTCTTCGGCAGCGGGTGGCTGCTTTCTAGCCTTGCAGGAGCAGCCACACCACGCCACGCCGTGGCGGCTTTCCCTGCAGCTGCTCTGTGGACGGTCCCCAGGCACGCCCATTTCTCAGGCCAGCCTGCTTCCCACCGGCACCAACAGGCCTTTCTGACAAAACGCAGAGACCCGCCGGAAATAATAAGCTAGGCGATGACAACAATTTCATTTGGCCTCCAATGCAGGGACGCTTCATCACAGAGCGGAGAGTAATTCTGTTAAGCGTTCGCAGGCCTGGTAAGCCCCACCAAATAAGTCTTAATTCAGCTTCCATTACTGGCATGGCAGTGGTATTACTGCCTGCAGGGGACCTGTTTATTCTGGACCTCATTACAGACAAGACTCATAAGAACCGGGCCCAGAGGCTGGCTGCTCCCAGCAACCCACCCGGACTGAGGAGCCAGCAGAAGAGGAAATGAAACAAGACTCACACAAGATGAGTCACAGAAAAAAGTCACAATTATGGTGCAAATAATTTTACACACATACATTTTCTATGCAGCTGCATTAAAGCACCAAGGATTAGGCTTAGAGCATTCTTTACTATGTGTGCGTGAGTGTGCGTGTGTGTGTGCATACAGTACCAATAAAAAGTTTGGACATACCTTTCTGTCTTTATTTTTACTATTTTCCACATTTTAGAATGACAGTAAAGACATCAAAACTATGACATAACACAAATGGAATTATGCAGTGACAAAAAAAGTATCCAAAATATATATATTTTTTTAATTAATTGTCTAAGGAAACAAATTTAAAGCATTTAAACATAACTCATAAACGTCTTTGGATATCTGTTTGCCATTATCTTAATCAGGTGTAACTGTTGACTTTGGGCGGGGCAGGTGTGAATGCGGGAGGCGGGGCTCACACCTTGCAAGGCCTCCTTGGCGCGGTCCAGCTCCTGCTCCTTCTGGGCCAGCTGCACCTTCAGCTCGGTGGCGGACAGCACCTCCGCCGAGCAGCCTCCGTGGGAGTCCTCCAGGTCCTTGGTCAGCATGTCCTTCATCTGACGCAGGAGGTGCACCTCCTCCTGCAGCTGGGCCACCTCCTCTCTCAGGAGCACTGCATTACAGGGAGACACAGCGGCAGAGCCATGAGGGAACAAGTCATGGATTATCACTCCTATTGTCATTACATTACTTATCCAGAGCGACTTACATTGTTTACTTTTTTTTTTTTTTTTACAATGCTGCCCATTTATACAGCTAGATATTTACTGAGGCAACTGAGGGTTAAGTACCTTGCCCAAAGGTACAACAGGAGTGACCCAGCAGGGAATTGAACCAGCAACCTTTTGGTTACAAGTCCTGTTCCTTAACCACCATACCATACTGCTGATTAATCACTGTCGTGTCTGCTCTTAGAAATGTAATGGACGCTGTTTTTTTAATTACTTTATCTCCTTTCAGATCTGGCCTCTATCTCTACCTCTGTTTGACATCTGTCTCTCTATTCCTACACGAGTCATGATTGTTGCTTATTGTTCTTACTTGTACAGCATTTGCATTTGAGAGAGAGAGAAAGAGAGAGACACGGGCTGTTAGAAACACATTGATCAACTTAATGATGGCCCACAGACATCACACACAAGCACTCTAGCTCTAGGAACAGGATTATCATACGCCATTTGTTTGGTGTTGGGAACACAGACTGATTCAACCGAATGTTGGCCCACAGGCACCCTACACAAGTGCTCTAGCTCTAGGAGCATGATTATGATATGCCATTTTGTTTGGTATCTCTCCCTCAGACACAATCAACAACACGCAGGTGACTCCAATTTCTATCCGCTTGCCTCAGTGCACAAAACCAGTAGCCCAACAACCTTTGCTGTCTGTTTATAGGTGAAACAAAAAAGGAACATGGTGGCTTCCACTAAGTGTGTACTATTGTGCTTTAACCCAGGTTTATTTGGCTAATTAAACAGTGAACATTTACAGGGAAATAATGACTTCTTATGAAGAACATTGCATCACTTTCTTCATGCTTAACTTCAAACACCCCAGTAAGTATAAAGAGCTCCAAGAAACAAATGTAACAGCTACAAACATTTTGACACCTGACAAAAACAACATCAAGGACATCCATGTCTCCTTAATGAATTTTGTTGTCACTGAAACAAATTCAATCCTGGCAGTCTGAAACAAGAATCACTTCATTTAATGAATGAGGAAATGAAGCATATTGAGGAACATGAGTGTAATTGCCCAAATATTTACAGAAGAAGCTGCCGTATTTGTCAAGACACATGAAAAGAGTGGATCTGAATAGAAAAGTGGGTACATTTAGCTTGATAATGAGCCGAAAGGCACCAGCTCTTTGTTGAGAGTGAATTCTTTGCTCGGCACAGCACATAAAGTTGAACCATTGTGGAGCACAAAAGCGTTCTGTGAGATCCGGACCATTTGTACTGCCAGCTAATCTGAAGCTGTGCTCTACTCTGTGTGTGTTTATGTGTGGAAATTTTTGCTCTTTCAAAAAAAAAAAAAAAAAGACGTGTGGACACTCCTATTTTAATGAAACACATTTTTGCCCTCCAAATAATGCAACAACCACAACATTCCTTTCCATTCTCTTTTTTATCCAGCATCATTTTTATGACTAATTACTAATATGTGGTTGATCTGAAATACTTTGAATGCATTTATTTTATATGAATACTAATGCTGGTATCTGTCTGTTAGAAGTTGTTCCACGTATAGCTGAACAGGTAGTCTTACACATATACTGAACTCTCAGTAAGGTAAGACCCATGGGAAACAGTGTCTGTGACTGTTGATATTGTCACACTGTGGAAAGGATGAAGGTGTTCCAGCTGGCAGAGAGAGATTACTGCACTTACATGTTGTAAAGTAGAGAGAAACAGAATGCCAAAGAATTTCACAATGATGTCATTCCAAAAGCAACTAAGGGATGATCTGCAGTCAAATGTGGCGGGAACTACTCAGTATTTTATTTACATTTGTTTTCACTGGGGTCTTGTCTTCATTTATAGATTATGTGCGTGCATGTGTGTGCACGAATAAATGTGTGACTGTGTGCCTGCATATGTTTGTGTATGATTGTGTGTGTGTGTGTGTGTGTGTGTGTGTGTGAGAGAGAGAGAAACTGTATGAGTGTGTGTATGAGAAACTGTGTGTGTATGTGTGTGTTTGTGTGTGTGTGTGTGTGTATGAGAAACTGTGTGTTATGAGTGTGTGTGTGTGTGTGTATGAGAAACTGTGTGTTATGAGTGTGTGTGTGTGTGTGTGTGTGTATTGGATCCAGCCCTGTTGCTCCAGAGCCACAGTCAACTCCCTGGGTGTACCCTGGTCTGGTGCCCTTTCTCCTTCAGCTCATCTGGCTGCCTCAGTTTGCACAGTGCCTCCTCCCTGCCCAGCGCTGCTGCCACTGACATTTCAGGCAATGCTGGACACGGCGCTGCATTTGTTTCCGTGTTTAAACGCGGCACAGCCTACACTGTTAATGTTTCAGGAAAAACACTGGCAAGCAGCACAGCTCCCGCAGACTACAGCCTCACAGCTTCCCTCGGCCTCTTTTAAAGACCGATAGTTTGTGTCGTTCTCTCAGCAGTTAAGATGATAGTTGGTAATTAAGACAAGGGTGAAAATTGAATCATTGGCAAAGAGACTTTGCTTGGAGAGGGCGAGGTGCAATTAATGGGCTTCTGGGCGTTAATGGGACAGCTCGTTACCGTGCAGCCAATGCGGTAATGTTTTTTGGATGCAAGACAGCGCAGAGGCAATTAAAAAGGCATGAGGATATTGTTCAGTGCTGTTAAAATTCTGACAGTACAGCACCCAGTTCATTTATTCATTAGTTATCCACGGTTGATCGGGCTCTACCAGCAGAATTAAGGAATGTAAGAAAAAAAAAACCTATCAGGACTTCTGAAGAAGGAAACTTTTTTTTGAAGGATACCCCACTTACTAACATTACCAGTACCAGTAGCAACAGAATCCTGCAACAGCCTGATAAAAACTCTTTTTTTTCCCCCCACTTCTGCTCTGAGTCAGGCCTGAGGGCCAAAGACAGGGGCACCTTGTAAAAAAATGTACTGTTTTGTTCAACGCAGGGGCTGCTGGGTATTATCTCCTCTCGAGATACAGCGAGACGCCTGGAATACATCTGACGACCGGCAAATAGGAAGACCTCATGCAAACGGCACAGCGGAATTCAGACAATGCACACGCGCGTGAGCTCAGCGTAAATGCAATATTTAGCGGGTATGATTGAGAGCGGTGAGGTCCCTCCCACCCAGGGCCCGGGGCCGGCGGTCGGTGCGCGCCGCGCGGCTGAGACTTTACCGATAAGAGAGTGGAGGAGAGGCGCCTCGTTCATCAGTGTCTGCTTTTACTCTGGGCTACGGCGAAGCGCCACAGCTCTGCATTACAAATGGCACACGGAGTTAGTTTCCTGATAAGTGCAATCTTTCATCCCCCCCCTCTTCCAGGCCTATCTGCCTCTTTATTTATTTATTTCCCGGCGTGGCTACTGGAGGTGGGCTGGCGGCAGCTGCGCCGTCTGATTGCCACACCGCTGCGCAGATTCTGCTGCCCGCCTGCAGGCCTGGGCGCGAATGCAGATATGCGCAGGACAGCGCAGTCCGCCGTCATTCACAGGCCTTGCATGCATACACAACACTCACAGTCTTATGTGTCTGCATACAAAATGCACTACAGCAAATGGTCGCAATGGCAGTTACCCTTTTATAGAGGATGGGTTGGAAGGACTGGATGGCGAACCTTAAACTGCAGCGCCACAGATAAAACAACAGCAAAATAAAGGAAAAGAGAAAAGAGAGGACCGAAACTGTGAAACAGTCCTATGAGGGAACGCTGACAACAGCTGACAACACCTCGGTCACGTTAGCTGTGTTATGTTTGGGAGTTAATTAGCATTCTCTGATCACCCGCACAGTTAGTCGCTCTGAAACAGCCACAGATGGAGGAGGAAAAAAAAAAGCAGAATGATTGTTGAGCGGTTTCATTTGATGGGGGGTAAAAGGGAGGGATTTACGCCCAACCGCACTCATCCCTGAAAGCAATCAGAAAAGCGATCCCAACAAATATGCTTTCCCATTGATTTTCATAGCCATTATCACTCAAACACTGTAATATTCGATGCCTGAATAATTGCTTGGCTTTTCTGGTTTCCAGGCTCAAAGTTCAGATAATAAAACAGGCTGTGCAAAAGGCCTTAGGACCCTTGCTTGAGTTTTTCCCTTGCATTACAGGGGTTTTTAGCATTCATAACCCTGATTCCACTGAATCTGTGCAAGGGCTGAAGGCACGCTGGGCAAAGTGATCCGGATAATGAAGATAAACTCCTCTCGGTAAAAGTTTACCGAGGAGGGGCGCCAGAGCGCGGGCGGGAGCCGGGCGGCGAAATGAGAGGAATCCATCAGGGCTGGATGCGCGCACCTCGGGGGCCCCCCCCCGCACGTAATGAATCTTCCTCCGGTCGCTCCGCCACCTCCACCTGCTCCTGGGGCCGAGAAAACACACCCGACCGAAACGCCAAATTCACTCAGCGTTCCCCCCCCCGACAGAGTCTGGCCTGTCAGCCAACGCTCTCTGCGGCCACTGCGGTGCACGGAGATCGACACTGGAGCTCGAATGGCAGACAACACCCCCACCCGCCCCCCCGCCCCTGAGGCAGACTGTCCTCAGAATAGGAGGGAAGGATATAAACGTCGCACGAGGTGGGCCCACCGCGAGGCTCCCAGAGACAGGCAGCAGCTTTCACCATATAGCAAACAGCAAGTCATTAGCGCAAGCTGCAGCAGGCAGGGCCTGCCGTTGCCCTCCATCGCTGGGAGATGGCAACACCACGCTAAGTAAGCAGGCTATTATCCGGCAGGCCATTAGTCTGTGTGCCTCTAACGGTGTGGAATGGAGTGTCTGTTTGAACACCTGTGGAGAGTGCAGTGGGCACCCACTGTGAGCCGCACATGGGCCTCATTAAGCCCGGAGCTGATTCCTCCGCGCTGGTGTGAGACTCACATTATCCAGCCAATATTTACAGTATGTGCTAGAAAGTAATGGAGGTGGCTGGGGGGGCATGCAATAGCAGCGATGACGCATCCAGCTAAAGTGTAGTGTAGCATAGCGGTTAAGGAATAGGACTCAAAACCAAAAGGTTGCTGGTTCAATTCCCTGCTGGGGCACTGCTGTTGTACCCTTGGGCAAGGTACTTAACCCAGAATTGCCTCAGAAAACATCCAGCTGTATGTGTAACATGTAAAAATTGTAACTCATGTAAGTCGTTCTGGATAAGAGCGCCTGCTAAATGCCAATAATGTAATGTAGTGTAAATTGAGCTGACCTCTGCACAAGTGTCAATCTCAGTAGCGCCACTGAGAGTGACCTATCGCCCCAGGGTGTTGGGTATGCGGTTTGACCGGGCCGAGCGCAGCTGCCTGGGTCACCGGCCCCCTCCGGTGGATTCTGCGGATCTGAACCGCGTTCCACGGGACCCTCTTGACCCCCCTGTCCATGACCGTCACGCTCTGCTAAAGATCAAAGCACCGCGGATTCCTCTCTGTTACGTAAAACAGAAATCAGAACGTGCTGCAATCCCCACAGAACAGGCAGGTTCAGTCAGCTTTCAACCAGTCTGCCCGGAGGAGAGAAAAAATCAATCATTCCCTGTTGATGTGCAAGCGGGCTGGTGCTTGGCTCTCCATGGTGATGGGGACAGGGGGGGTGCAGAGGAGGGAGGTGCACGATCGCTCAGAGCACATGTGTACTCACCGCCCCATGCAGACCACACCCTCTCTGTCTCAGCGGGTAGCTTAGCAACGCCAGTTTCGCCCACATGGCAGCGACTCTTGACTCCGCCCTGCAGGAATGTGGGTGAGACTCTGAGCTGCCCTCCCTGCGCCCTGCCCAACCAGCAGGAGTCTGTCAGCGGCACCCCTGTGCATCACCCGTTCACAGCACTGTGAGGCCTCACGTCCCGCGCCCTGCCCCATCGCTCTGCGGCCGACTGGCTGCCACTCAATGACTCATTACTGACTCACTGACATACGGCGTATGCTTTCTCACATAATTCTCTCAATTGCCTTTTTGCCTTTGCAAGGGCTCAGGGAATCTCCCATTCAGTCTGAAAGTTCTCTCTCATTCAGTCTCGTTTTTTTTTTTCCTCCAGTTTTTTGTTCCCCCTTAGAAATAGTCCTCCTGTAAATTGCTCTGTGACAATCGGACTCTAAAGGGTGCACTACCAAGTAAAGGTTGATTGATTGACTGATTGATTGCAACAGGTGGGACTCATTTTCCTGCTGCACACAGGGCCCCCGCGGTCAAGAACCGGCCCTGCCCCCGCGGTACCTTTGCATCACAGCCCTGCCATGTCCGCCGCGTGCCTCAGACTGACAGCTGCTGCGCGGCATTGTGGGTAAGCTAATGCAAGTCACGGACAGCCCCAAGCCAGCCCATTACCTGGGAGTGGAGAGACAGAGGTGCCATTGTCAGGTACACGTCCCTCGAGGGTGGCTGGAAGGGGATCGGCGCAGCTCAGACGCATCACAGGAGTGAGAGGCTCACATAGTTTTGTTGTTGTTGCTGTTGTTATGTCCTTTCGGTCACATTTCTAAGGCAGACAGCTATGGCTACAGTGGAAAAAATGCAGCCCCCAAAAAAAACAGCAGCTATAAAACTGCACATACAACAGGTGTCAGACTGGAGTCTCACTGGGAGGCTGGAGAGGTTTGCTTTGACAGTGTCTGATGCTCGGTCAAAAACAAAAAATAAAAAAAAAAAAAGGAAAACATACCAGTCTTGTATGTGCCTGAGGTCTGAACGAGACGTGAATTAAGCCTAATGATCAATGAAGCCGCGCTGCCTGTTGCAAATTAGCTCAATCCGCAAATATTTTAAATATGTGCATTCATTACCCCTCTCTCCTACTACCACCCCCCCCACCAACTCCTGACGCTAAGACACATCCTCATTTTGGCTCATTCATTCTGACTCATACTAACAGCAAGCAAAAAACCTCCACCCTGGTTCATGTAAATTAGCTGTTTAACATGCTCTTCTGCATAACGGAGGCCTCGCTTTTGTGCCTAGCAGCTAATAAAGTGCCGGGCTGACGGCTCCATATCGCCCCAGCGACTGGGGGTGCTGCTGGAGACCACACAGCCCCCCTGCGCTTCCGCCCCCTGCGCCAGCCAGCCACCTGCGGCGACCTGATGGCCCGAGTCCCGGGATTCTCAGGGGTTTGAGGGAGACGGGATGCATGCACTTAGGCCAGGCATGAGCACGGAGCTCTATCACCACAACCACGGAACTCTGCAAAGCCAAGAGCAGGAAGTGCAACCTCGCAGCTTCACACTGTAGTGTTTCCATGCCAAACAGCTGTTACCGTGTTATGCTGTTGAATTGTCATTTTTCATTGGGCTGTTGGTAGTCTTCCTCACGGGCTTGGTTAGGGGAAGGCTAACACCGAATGTGATTCTGGAGAAAATTTGTTTTTTTGAGGAGGAATGGGACCACAGCTCAGATTCTGACAGGTAGCTTGTGAACAGCTGACACACCTTAGGACGTACACAGCACAATGTACTTGAAGCAAGCTTGTAAGGGGCTGAAGTTAGAATGTGCTTTCTAGGCCTAAGATGATAGAGGGTTCAGGAGCTTCTGAAACTCAATGCCTTTTCCAACCCAGTGGCCATGAACAAAATAATTTCAGAATTTTTTAAAGAAAATGACAACCACAGACTAATCAATGTAGGTTTTGTGGTTTTGTGGAAACCACAAAAAAGGTTTTGTGGATCTGTCGTTGGATAACAGACCTGAGCAAACCTGATTTCCCTCAGTAAGTTTCCTTCAAAGAACTGTAGAGGTTTTTCATCGGGGATACTGAAGCTCTGCATAAGGTTCACTATATTTCTGATGCTCATGTACAGGTATATTATCAAAAAAAAGACATTTCAAGTCCTTTGTTGTGTGCAGTGATAGCCACTGCAAGCCTAGGTTAAAATGTTCTATTTATAAACATTTAGCCAGAGAGAACATGCTTGAATCTTTCTGTCAAACAGCACTTTTGAGGCGTCGGATTCGCTTGGACGTGTCCGTCACGCAGTCACGCTCTCACGCTCTCACGCGTGGGATTTCAATCGACTGTCACAAACCTTAAGGTTGAAAAACGGGGGGAAAAAATTCCAGCGTTTGCAGGCCGCCCACTGCTAGGACTGCAGCTTTCAAAGAATTAGGCGAAACAGCCCAATGAGGGTGACCCAAAAAAGGGGAGAAAATTCTCTCGTGCTCCTGAGAGTTTTGTGCGTTTTCTCCAGGGCTGCACTTGTGATTAGCTGGCCCCTCGAGGGTCACTCGCCTCCTTATTAAAATGGTTCAGAATTCGGAGGCCCTCCCCGCCTGTGTCGAGGAGGCCTGGTAATCTGTCAATGTCCGACGGCCGTGAGGGAGCCGAAATTGGACTTGGCTGAGATGGGAACTGGGCTCTAAAATTGATAGAAAATGACAGCAGCCGTCCGGAGGAAAAGAAAAATATTAGATTGCCTCTCCCTTAAGGCCAAAGGCGGGGTGTTAGTGGTGGTTTGGGGGGGGGGGGGGTCCCCATTCTGCCTTGTTGTGAGAAGACAGAATCAATTATAAAGGCACATGCCCCAGCGGAGTCCTTGCTGTGTCTCACTTGGTGCAGTGACGTGCGTGGGGAGGGTGTCCGGAGACCCGATGCAGAGCCACTCCACGGCTCTGAGCGGCAGCGGGCCCATTCTGTTCCCCGGCAAGTCATCCTCTCGAAATGCCGCTGCAGACGCACCGCGCACAGCGGGCACATCCGGGCGGAGCCCCTCGGGCGTGTCCTGCGAGCGAGCAGATAACGGCCGCGCGAGAACGCCGCCGTGCGTGTGTGCGTGCCTGCTCCATCTCCGAGCAATCTGTCCGAGCCAGCCTTCGGAAAGACCGAGATAACGCCGTCTACATCTCTGCGACCTGCAGGAATTTGCGCCCAGCGATAATCCTCTTGGAACCACTGTATCGCATCGTTGCCTACATTTCAGATACCAAAACGTGATGGCTCTGAGAAGCCCTGGTCAGGAATCCGTCATTTTCACTGCAAGCTCCAAAAGAACCAAACCACATACCTCTGCATTTAGCCCTTACAGCTGAAGCTATTAGTAAATACCTCCATATAATAAATGCATCATAGGGATGCAGATACTGATTCCTTTGCTGACTCTGTGTCTCTGGGAAACAGAGGGATCCATGATGCAGCCTGATAGTGATACACCACGGCCCTGAGATGCATTACAGCCAGGCATGCACGACACTTAAGAATTTTGAGCTACGTGTGTTTGTGTGCGTGCTTGTCTGTGCGTATGCCTGTGCATGTGCGTGTGTGCATGTATGTTAGCTTGATTGTGGGTGCGTCTTTGTGTGTGTGCGCGTGTGTGTGTGTGTGTGTTTGCTTGTATGTGTGTGTGTGTAAGTAAGAGACTCGTGAGAGTAGCCCCATCGCTAATCCGCCACATCGAGCGGGGATCGATGCCGTCGACATGGAGACGGGCCGGTAAGCGTCCCGTCTCGTGTGCGCCCCGGGAGCCCGTGAGCAGCAGAGGCTCCGATTTCAGCCTGCTCTCGATGACATGACGGTTCTCAGTACGGCACAAGCTCCTCCCAGACAATGAGCCAGGAGGAACTGAGCCAAGCCAGAGAGATGTGGCCCCTCCTTCGGCTATGATCATGCCACACCGCAAGACACCGGCCTCTGTGCTTGCTGCGGGCACCACCATGGTACTGCCAGCTCACAGAGGCCGCTAAACTCATCTTCACCCTATCCACAGCCTGCAGCCTGACACAGCACCCTCTTCCGGACTCTTTTCAGGAGGGCCTGGTTCAGCCCCGGACAGAATGCCACCACCTGATGTTCTGGCAGACACGGACTGCGTAACGGGGCCTGGCTCTCGGCCCAAACACAACCTGCCCTAGCCGCCGACACTCTGCGGGCGCTCACCTCTGATGCCAAGCATCGCGCCCCTACCCACAATGCACCGCTCCCGGTCCCAGAGAGGAGCGGAGGACGAGCAGATGGCAGGTAGCAAACCTATAAAACCGAGCGTCTGGGCAGCGCTGGGACTCTCACCCCGAGCCCATCTGTAGCCTTCACCGTGTCTCCGTTTGAAAGCAGCTGATGATGGCTGGATGAGAGGGGCCTTCAGAGCAGGGTATGAGGCTCAAAGCCCCAGCAGGAGGTGGAGGATGAAACACAGAACGCTCGTCAGGGCTAAACTGCAGGGGGACCAAGCCTCTGCATTGCTGATGTACTCAGCTCAGACTGAGCCACCAGCTCAAGCAGTGGACAAGCCGTGATACAAAGTTGGAGTAAGTCCAACATAACGGCGTATCAAGTGAAAATCACCCCACAGCGTGAATGCGTGAATATAATTTTCCTTCAACCTGCGTGAGACCTTACTTGAGAGCGGAGACTTCACTTCATGGTCCTTTTCAACATTTCATCCAAATTTCTGACACATTAGAGAGTGATGTCTCCATCAAGGAGGCAGAAAAGATGAAAAGGCTTAAAGGCTCTTAGTAGATGATTGCTGGAAAAAAAAGCCTCTGCAATGTTAGCTGGAGTGCTCATGTACGTTTGGGTTGGACTGCGAAAGGAGGTGCCAGAAGCTTCGTGCCGGCGCCCTGCAGCGTCTGATCTGGGACCAGTCAAAGTCAAAGTGAAAGCGGGCTCACATCAAAGCACTTACACTGAAGAGTCCTCCTGGGACCTGTTCTGGGATCAGCTGCATCAGAGAGCGGCAGGGAGGACATGGCCACAACATTCACACTCCTCCTCCCCTCCACGACTCTCCATAATATGCTGTATACAGCTGTTTACAAACAGACACTGAAGTCATCTCCCAGGCTCCATGCACATCTATTGTACTATGCTCTACTCTTTTTAATTACACGTCATGACTCTATTTAAGAATGCATGATTTGAAGAGTATCAAATGTGCTAATTCTCCTAAGCAACACAATTTTTGCCCATAAAAATCATGATTACAAAGGCATGATAGTAAGACAGTAATACTAGCTCTCATTGTCAAACTGTGGTCAGATCCCAATGCCAAAACCAAAACAACCACCATCTATTGGTGTTTCACAGAAAATTGTAAGCTTTAGTCTCAGTAACATTTGCCTATTCATGCTGAATCTGAAATACCTGACCAAAGTTATTTATGTGATGTCACATCCTGTCAAAGTTATATTTTTTAAATTTTATATTTAGTTATATTTACCTGTCCTGGGCACTTCTGCATCACCTATACTAACAAGTTAAACATAGGTCATGTTAAGCAGGGCACTTAAAAGGTTCACTGAACAGGGGATAGCTTAACATGTGCCGTATACAGGACAATGTCAGATGATGTATTAAGATGTATTAAGAAGTTAAGAGGTATGAAGTGTATATGAAAAAAACAGAGACCTTAGGAAATGATATCCTTTTCACATATTTCACTGAAACAGATGCGTTTTCAAGATCACACATAAGGGTCCTCAGCTTCACCGCGAGTTCCCACCGCTGTCCCGAAATAGAAAGCTGGGGGATTTTTCTCAGATGAGTGCGCAGTTTTTCCATGACACATTCCCTCTCTATTTTTGCCCTCTGTTTGGTCTGGCTCTGGGGCCAGAGGACTGTGCATAGGTCAAATATGCCAATGGACCAAAGTGTCACTTAACAATGCTGTTCTATAACGTCTCATGATAAGGGCACACATAGTTTACTGTATGTCACTTCACAAACAGTCGGTCTTTAGAGATATAGGGGTAAAGACCTTTTAAACTCCCAATTCTCTCTGCATTCATTTAGCCCAGTGGGGTTTGCTGTTGTAACCAAGCTAGATCTTTCACAAAACCACAGTTACCAGTTGCTTCAGTGCTTCATAATCTTGACGACCACTGAGGATAGTTGTCATGATTACTCTTCTCCAAAACTTTCCTATAAGTGGCTACAGAGATGTAAAATTAGAAAATGAATAGCGTGCTCTTTCACATGTTTTTACATTCCAAACCATCAAATGCAAACTCAGGAAAAAACAGGAGACTTTATGTAGGAAGATACATTACATTCATTTAGCAGATGCTCTTATCCAGAGCGACTTCCAGCACAACAGAATATAAGTGTATCCATTGAAGTTGAATGAGCGACCAGACTAACAACACTCAGACCAGTAAGTGTGAGCATACAAAATAATAATTAAAAAACAAACAAACAAACATCTCACTTGAGGCTCAGTTCAGCCAGAGCACAACTCCAAGGAGGTCAAAGATCATACGAAGCAGTTCGGAGTGTGACACTGGAGCCACCCATACTCCAGGGCAAGAAATGAGATCTCTCCCATGTGGAAGTGACCTTTGACCTGAAACCCCACACCACCCTGCTCCTCGCCCATTCAACTCCCTCATTAGCAGGAGCAGTAAACACCTCCGTATTCGCCATGCCGCTCCACAGGCCGACATTAAAGAGTAACCTCCTCCTTGGATGTCGCGACCTGAGCGTTACTTACTCCTCTGTCCACACGAATGGCTGGAACCCTCAGTCCGAGATGAATACACACATAAGCAGATTAACACACTCAAAGGAGGGGGGGTGGGGTGGGGTGTGGGGGAGAAAAGGGCTTGGGAAGTGGAATAACAGGAAAATCGCGGTGAGGTAACTCGCTTTCAGGGCGGTTGACGAGGCCCTATCGCTGAACCTGATCCGGTCCCACCACAGACGTGCAAGGCAGGGTGACCCAAAAGGACTCACCCCAGAGCTCAAAACAAAATGGGCTGTGAATAATAAAAAAAAAAAGAAACCCAGAATAATAGAGGGGCCTGCTTCAGGAATGTACAGGGAGACTGGGGAATAATGGAGCAGTCTAGGTCAGGAATGCAAGCACCAACTAAACCCATTTCCTCTCATTTATCTGAGACTTGGCAGAGGTACCGCCGCGCTGTTTGTACATTAAATGAAAACAAATGGCCTCGCTGAAACCATTACATTACCTTCAAGACGTATCACTCGGACAGGAGAAGTTAATCCTGTCACCGCCGGTGTCAAACGCGGAATAATATAAAGGTTTCTGTAGCTACGTAAGGGCAAGCTGAATGGCTCCCAAAACGCAGCACCTGAATCCATATTCAGTCGGCAGTGCCGTGTTTGTCTGGGAGACAGCGGCGGGGGGGGGGGGGGTTGGGGGGGGTAAAAGCAGACAAACAAAAAGCAAAGGCCGCGTCCGCCATTCCAAATGCGAAGTCAATAGAGAGAGAGAGAGCGAGAAAAAAAAAGCAACACAGAAAAATCATTACCATCGATTTTACTCTGACCTCGGCATTGTTCCTTTAACAATGCTCCTTTAATAAACCACGATGAGAACGGGTAAAAAAAAAAAAAAAAAAAAAATCCAGCAAACAAATCCTTGACTGCTTTGAAGACCGGCTTAAAGGAGCTGGAATAACACAGCAGCATTAGCCGTGGTCATGGATGCCCTTTCAGCGAGCTGGGAGTGCCTTTTGAAAAGGGAGAATGTTTGGGAACGTGAGAGGGGTGAGCCTAAGATGACTGCACCGTAGGCAGCCGTATGCGGGCAGCCCCACCATACACCACCCTCCATCCTCTCTACGGGGCGGCAGTGTAGCCTAGCCTAGTGGTTAAGGAGCAGGACTCGGCACCAAAAGGTTGCCGGTTCGATTCCCCCCACTGGGGCACTGCTGCTGTACCCTTGGGCAAGGTATTTAACCCAGAATTGCCCAGCTATATGAAGGGATAACATTGTAAGAAACTGTAACCTATGTAAGTCGCTCTGGATAAGAGCGTCTGCTAAATGATAATAAAGTGATTTCTACAGTGACACAGTGTCGTCAGCACCCTGTGACAGAAGGTGAGAGAAATGTGCTCCTCCTCCATCTTCTCCTCCTCCTCCTCCTCCTCACACTGGACAGGTCAGTATGACCTATGATGAGATCTGATCCCAAGGGGCTTGGATGGTGTGTGTGTGTGTGTGTGTGTGTGTGTGGGGGGGGCGTTGTTGTTGTCTTTAGTGCTGACCATTGATAAAAAACAACATCCCTTCCTCAGCAGTGTTTAAGACAAGCTCTGGTTTTAAACTGGGGCGCAGTTTTCGTGGGTTACGGGCCAGCCTGACCTGCGGGATTATGGGAAGGAGACCGCAGTGGTGCACCCGCTGAGCCCCAAACATCTGAGTCATCCCGCTAATTCATACTGATCATTTTTCAGAGACTTTCCGCGTGAAAACAGATGGTGTAAAAAGGTAAGTCATCGATGCAGAAAATGCAGCGCTGAGCAGAAGCGTTCACAGTGGGGAAAGACGCACATTGTGCGATACGAGAAAGAGCAAATTGCCGGACACTTCTCAGAGTTCAGTGAAACAGCTGCCGCAGAGCTGACGCTATACCACTGACTGCAAGAGACAGCACAGTGTGTAACTATCCTGCACTGTAGCTACACTATTCATTCAATTACACTAAACACACACACACACACACATACACGCACATACATGCACACACACACAAAGCCATTAAAGCACAGCAGACAGAATTAATACACGGCCTTTCAAAACCAGCAGTCGCCAGTCACTGTCTGCCCACTCTCCACATGACTTCAGCAGACTGCGCCATTGACCTGTCAGCTACCCAGCAGCCCCTGAGAGCACCGAGACCAGGTGAGGAGGCTGATCCGGGGCCCTGCTGCAGGGAGACACCGGAATGTCAGTTACTAACGCCGGCCGTGCCAGTCTGACACGGGTCACTGCATTAACACATCAACCTCTCCATCTCTGTCACCAAACCACAAGCTGCTGCCCAACCAGAGGGAGAGAGGGGGCGATAAGGGGACATGGAGGAGAGAGAGAGGGAGAGAGAGAAGAGAGAGAGGTGCGGATTTAAAATATTATATATGTATATACACACACACACACGTATGACAGAGAGACAGAGAGAGAGAGAGAGAAAAAGAGCAAGATACAGTACAGAAGGGAGAGAGAGCAGGAAAGGCATAGGGAAAGAGGTGGTGACAGAGAGAGATAAAGAGAGAAACAGATGGAGAAAGAGAGTAGGAATGAGGGAATGAAAGGAGGGGATGGAGGAGGAGAGACGGCTGACGGAGAGGGCCGGCATGCCTTTTTACTCCGGGCTAATCACTCTTAGTGACACAGTCACACAGCAGTCAGAACGTTTCTACACTTTCCATTTCCTGCTCCTTCCTCCTTCAAGCCTGTAAATCAATTCAGAGTCAACGACTGCATGGATTTTCCCCATCGATTCGTTGGGACATTAAAAACTCGCCACTCAGCTGAAGTCAATGAGACCAGATTGAAACTGATTTCTTCTCATCCCTCCGCGGAATTTACATACATTGTCTCCACAGGCCGATGGAGGCCTCGTTTCGGTGAGATAAACCCCCCCCCCCCGAAGACAAACCAACCGACACAAATCCCTAATTTCGGATGCTTGGATGGAGACTGTTGCTCTGGATGTTAAACACACTAGGCACTCACACGTCCCGTGAGAGATGGGTACAGACGTGACACAAAAAGAGGTGTCAGCTGGATGCTTCAGTGCCGGGTGTATGAGTCACAGCCACCCAAAACGCCGCCACGGTGCTGGAATTTCACTGTTCAAACCAGGGGGGCAGGGTTGGAAGGGGTATTGGCAGCACACATAAACACAGTACCAGTATTGCTACAGAGGACTGAAGGTGTCACTGGGGTAGGGGAGGGGTTTGGCGGGCGGCGATCAGAACCAGACGGGGAAAAATTACCCGCGGCAGTTTGAA
>NC_050589.1:3421704-3436704 GCF_013368585.1 Megalops cyprinoides | reverse complement strand
TGGCTATCACTTAAAATATGTAAATAACAGATCAGATAGGGATTTAATTCACAGGGTAGTCTGGGGTAAAAAGGGTGTGTGTGTGTGTGTGCGTGTGTGTGTTTGCATGTTTTTGCACACATATTTTGCACGCATGTGTGCATGAGTGTGCACACGTAACTCTCTGTACATCACATCTCCTTTCACACACACATGCCTGCGAGGAACAGCTGCACTGAATTAGCGGCTCGCAGTTCTCCCAGCTCGATGGGTCAGTGGAGTCATGCCAGTTGGAGATGCTAGTAATTGATTTGAACTTTTATTACAAGCAGATTAGGCCTGGTGCCAGAAGCACGCTACTGGAAGGACAGGGGGACATTCGGCCTTCACACAGGCACGTCATTCAGCCGCTGCACCGCTAACACCCACACGGAGGCCCCCCACAAGAGCATAAAGACCTGATGACAACTGCCTTCATCTGGCTAACGTTAGCACTGTGTCAGGCTGTTATGATGAACTGCGCAAACATTATTTGCATGTTGTTTATTTCGACAAGGGTAATAATAAGCATAGCGAGCTTTGCTTCTCTCCTGCTGATTAGCAGAATAGACGGGGGGGAATAAGGGAGGGAGACAGAGAGAGAGAGAGAGGGAGAGTAAGGGAGAGAGAGAGAGAGAGATATGAGTTCGGGATGACAGGCTGAGGGGCTGGGGATGAATCGTGGCTCGGAGGAGCCACCCCATGAAATATGTCAGTGACGTTCGGCGGCGGATGGAAACAAGCGGCGATGTGCTTTGGTTCTGGGCCAGCGCAGCTGGAGCCCAATTTCTGGCACACTGGGCTGCCGGGCTGGGTTTACCGGGTCAGAATCATTATCGGTCCCCCTTCGAAATGGAGCCACTCAGCCTAAGGTAAATCAGCCGCCGGGTCGCACAACTGACCCCCGGCTTTCTCAGACGGCATGTCTCTCCCGGTGCCAGGAGAAGATGTTGGGGTGGGGGGGGGGGGGGCAATTTGTTCATAAATAAAGATGAAGTAAAGATGAGCGAGGAGACAGGAATTGCGGCGGTGTAAATATTTCATTAGAAGCTCGCACTCAAGCTGCAGAGCCGCTGAGTCCCCGCGGCGTGACGCTAACGCGGAGACTCCAGGAGAGGATTTAAGGCCAGCGTCTGCTGACATTCACACGGTGTGAGCACAGCCTCTCGGAAAGGCCATCTCCCAGCATGCCTCACGGCAGCGATAACCAATCCGCTTTCAGGCTGCGTTTGCTGGCAGGAAATTGGACAACTCATTGTACAGACAGCTTCTGGAAAGTGCTGTCCAAAAAAATGAAAGATTACCTGTCAGTCGAATTGTTGCTGAGCCCTTAGAAAAAAAAAATCTGACTGATGCAGTCATAGCAAAAAAAAAAGGGGGGAAAAATGACAAGAAGCGGTGAAAGCCTATTACAGTAGGTGCTGGAGTTACAAGGAAGTTGGTGATTTTTTGCTGAGTGACAGGCAAGGAGCAGAAGTCCAGAGTCAGACAATTGTGTGTGGCTGTGTAGACATGTTTCCAGCTGTGAGACAGCCGCCCGCCACGGAGAGCAGCGGGAGAACTGACTGGAGACAAATGAGGAGCAGAAATGAGGGGACACAGCACGGAAACTGCAGGCACACTGAAATATTACAGCAGATATTTCTGATGTTTTCGCTTTTGATTATTAAAAAGACCATGCCCTGGGGCTAGCGCTCCTCAGCCGGGCGGGAGAGAACATGCTGGCAAGAGGTTGGGAAGAGGCGACCGCGAAGCTGTCAGCGGCGCGGCCGCGGTCCCTGCCTCCGTTTCCGTTCCGCTGCAGAGAGTCGCTACGCCGCTGACACCAAACCCAAACTCTGACTCATGCAGCACCTGCAGCACCTGCCGTAACAACTCTGCCGCAAAGCACGTAAAAACAGCACCGCGCATGAAACCTGCCCACAGAGAACAGGCAAAACGATGACACGCTGCCCGAGACGGACAATTACAACGGAATTTATAGCTTAAAAAACACAGCAAGCACAAGGACAACAGCGATATGATTTAGGTCAGATATTAAAGGAAAAATGCTGATACTGTGATGCAGATACTTCCTGCCATATTGGAGTAGTCAGAGGGTGAAGATGATCTCTAAAGGTCAGTGTAGATCCAGGACTGTGATGGAAAAAGCCGCACAGCTGTGTCTTAAGTCTTCTTAATTCTTTGCCATCTGTTTTTATCTTTGCAATTTAGGGGAAAAAGGAATAAACAACTTAATGTAGCTGGGGATTCTGGTAGGCATGGGAGAAGGTCAGACGGGAGGTGGCGGGGGTGGATTTTGTGTGGTTGGGGACGGGGGGGGACAGGGGGGGGTTAAAGCAGACAGAAGAAGGGGACAGCACTTGAACTTGTTTGTAATTGTTTGACTATCAGATCTTATTTTTCAATCTGTGACTTCCTGTGTTTGTGTGGGCACATTCCATTAGTGACAAAAATAAAAACCTACCTGGAGGAAGGCCCCCCCACCCCCCACCATCTTTTAATGAGGCTGCTTAAAAAGGCCCAAAGGCAAACTGACGGAAACAGAAGCGGACTTGACTGTAGGCAATGGGAAGTGCTGGTTCTAGGCTCCCCAGAAGACAAAACACTCCTCTGTGGGAGGACTGGGAAGCACAAATTCTCAGTCTGTTTTTATCAAACATGCACATTTCCACTCGAAATGATCTGCGTCCTGGGGATTCGAAAATGCGAGGGCGAGCTGAAGTTTTCGGTGGACCCCCCCGCCCTTGTTTGGACGTCTCCTCCCGGGTCTTGGACACATCACCATTCAGTCCTGGCTCAGGGGACACGCCTGGTTCTTTCCAATCCCTCTAATGCCGTGTCTGCAAGGCCAGGACTGGCTCCCACGCCCACCTGACACTAACACACAGGCCAGGATTTAATCACTGCGGTAATCACAGGCCCCCGCGAGCAACGCTGCCGATAATGACGGGGTCGAAGCGGAGCGGTGACACGATCTGCTCTAACAGACAGCGGGGGTGGCCCTCTCACACATCTGTCTGGATTCTGTCACCAGGAAAACCCACCGCAAGGGCCCCGGTCTCTGATGTCACCGGCCACGGCGGGACACGGGACAGGGCTGAGGTTCCCTCTGGCTGACGCCTGTTTTACAGCTAACTCACTCACACCATCCGCACAACATTACATTACATCACAGCCATTTAGCAGACGCTTTTATCCAGAGCAACCTACAAGGGTTACATTTCTTTGTACATGTTATCCATTTATACAGCTAGATATTTCACTGAGGCAATTCTGGGTTGAGTACCTTGCCCAGGGGTATAGCAGCAGTGCCCCAGCAGGGAATCGAACTGGCAACCTTTCGGTTCTTGTGCTCCTTACCACCATGTTACACTGCCACCCCATGCCCCCTACAAACCATGGCCACAACTGAATGGTGGAAGGGGGCATGGTTTGTAGGTACAGTGTGGTGTGAGTTTTAACTCGTATAATATTTTTTAAACCCTAGCGATAACTAAAAAGAAACACACAGCACAAACTCTGCGGATCTGACTCGTCATGCCGAAACTGTGTTCTGCATACCTCAGGCAGGCGCCGTTTGAGGAGGAGCGACTCCGCAGCAGGGGGGTGTCCTGAGGTGACAAGCGCAACCCCACCTGTGCGGAGCACTGTCCCAACAGGAACAGAGAGAGACCTCCCGGGCACATCTGCTTATTCGGAGAATGCGATCAGTCGGGTGCTGTGGGCTGATGGCGGGTCGGACGTGTGAGATGCTAACGATGTTCTCCGAATCGGCTCTTATCTCGGGGACAGGCATACAGAGGTGCGGCGCGACTCCCTTCCTGGGGATAAAGCCGTGCCACCGAGGGGGTATCCCGCACAAAGGAGGTTCCTGCTGAGTCAGACAGGCTCAGGGCCTTGTCAGACACCGAGCAAACAAGGTGAGAGTAGGCCTTTGAGGGAAAACGCCCTGAGCTGTGAGAGATCCCCCTTTGGAGGAGACAGTGGAGTGGAGACATCCCCCTTTACAAAGCACTCAGATCCTGTGATGAAAGGTTGCTATATTAATGCGAGTCGCTATGATTAGAATCGCAATCGCCATCATTCCACAAAAGATGATCCTATTTCACTGCTCAGAGTTAAAATTCCACCGAAATTCCAGGTTCTCTGCCCCAGTCCATGACTGAATCGTTACACCTTTCAGAGACGTGAAGACAGGGTAAAGAATGCGGGGAAAATGTGGGAAGGGATCTATATTTTAGGGTCTTTCCATACACTACATTCCTTCAGTTTTGAGTTTAGACACAGAGCGTGTGGCGCTGATCTCATCAGGGCGTTTTTCTCATGGAGAGGAATGCCAAATCTGAATTTTCAGAGCATAACCTCACAGGAGCAATGGGGCATAAAACAGAAACCAAGCTAATCATTTCCCATCGCATACCTAAAACATCTTAAATAAAAATGTAGCCATAGCTACAGCTATCAATTTCATCTGATTAAAATAAATTCCAACTGTGTTACACAGAACAGTTGGAGGAGGAAAAGTCAATGTGAACAAACCTCAGCTGGTCTTGTAATAAAACAAAACCAAACAGGTTACTTCAACAGAGAACAACAGCGTCTTGTCCGATCTTTAAGTAGCTCCTTCACCTACTCTCAGAAATCAGATCAAAGAATCCTGATGGCATTATCTTGCTGAACAGTTCCTGTTCTGATCTGCCTCACAGAAGTTCATAAACTCTCTTAACTTCAAAATACTGAAATGAGATCAGACAAATGTGCGTAGAACTTGGATTACATGACGCACAACACGATACCTCCTGGTATTTAAAAGGGCTTTTTTTCCCTGGAACTTGTATATACATTACAGGGGCAGCAGGAGCCAAAGCCGCTAGAGAGCTGGCTGTATGTGTGGCATGGCCTATTGTGTGTGTTTATTTCTTTGTTTTAGTTTCAGAGCACTGGTGGTGTCACAGCCCTGCCCTGGAGCTTGATTTCCCTTGGCTGAAACTACTGGACATGTGGCCACTCCTGGGCCCTGCCCTGTATTGAGCCCAGAGCCAACAGTCTAGATTAACACGCCCGCCTCGATTGCCATCACCTGCAGGAGAGACCGTATTGCTGAGCCCCCAACCCCCCCCCCCCCCCCCCCCCCCCAAACAAAGCCCTATTTAACACATCACAAAGACACGGTAGAAGGTTGAACAAACACAGCGTTTGGGAATAAAAGAATTTGCAGTGTTTCATGTTTCAGTGGAATTCCTCTTTTAAAAAAAGGAGCTGGAAGGCATCCAGGAGCAGGCTCTCTGATAGTGCTGCGCTGCCAGACTGTTGGTTCTGTGAGGCGTGGGTCCACTTTGGACATGAGAGGAAAAAAAATGTCTACAGTCTTCATGTGTTATGTGAGTTCAATAGTACTATCAGAGGATACGGAAACCACACCAGCCTGATACTGTGTGTGTGTGTGTGTGTGGTGAGTGTGTGTGTGTGTGTGTGTGTATATGGTGTGTGTGTTTGTGTGTGTGTATGGTGTGTAATTGTGTGTGTGTGTGTGTGTGTGTGTGTGTGCGTATGTGTGTGTATGGTGAGTGTGTGTGTGTGTGTGCGCAGCAAGGTGGGGGTGGGGAGGGGGGTTTGCAGTCGGGAAGCTGTGTATTAGGCTGGCACCAGCTGTGCCGGCAGCTTCATTAAACAGGTTGGGCTAATTAGAGCACCCTCAGAACCGGGCATAGACTCAAAGAGCCATCACTCACACTTCCTCTGTCTTTAAGTGACTGGCATGGAGCAACAGTGACTCAGCCAGCAACCTGTCTCCTTCCCTCCTCTCTCTGACCAGGTAATGACATGCGTGCAGTCTCTCAACCTTAGGCCAAAAATGCAGGATTTGAACACGAGCATAACACCAAAGCTCACTGACACTTACTGTTTCAGTTTAAACCATTGATAGTACACAAACAACCTGACAATTTAACACCTAGTTTTTCTATTTAAATGAATGCCTAAAATCATATACATGACTGCTTATGACCTCAGAGTGTTATTTTCTCATTAAGGGATACACAGGTGCAGGAAGAGATCCAGTTCAAACCAGGCCACCTCTGAAACTACAAACTCATCCCTCCAGTCTACCTCGTCCTGACCATTTTTCATGTTTTACCACATCGCGAATCACATATATACCATGACAATGACAGCATTGTCATTACAACAATGTCAGACATACATACAGCAGACTACCCAGTAAAGCTCTTTCAGTAACTCGCTAAAAAGCATGTATATATAACGTTCACTTCAACTTTGGACAAACACAGTGCTTGTCATTTCCCAAGAATAAAATGGAAAATGAGGCAAAGGCGGTAAAACTGCGATTGCTCTGCCTTGGTTAAAGCCCTCATGCATGGAGTTCTAGGAGTTCCAGGTGGTGATGTTTCCCAGAGCAAACGATCACGTAATTTAACCCTCCGCATAACGACACCCCGGTGCAAAGGTCTCAGCACTTCACGCGGACAGACGACGGGTTAATATAACTGTGGGCTGACATTCCTCGCTCGAATCTCACACATTCATGTACAAACACAGAGACTCTCTCACACACACACACACACACACACACACATACTCACAGAGTTCCTGGAAAGTTAAGGCCACCGACACGCTAGTGGTTCATTCTGAGCCACGGCCTCCAGCCCAAACGCAGTCCCTCACAGTGGCAGGGACAGTGTCCGTCCCAGCTCCCCCCCCCCCCCCCCAGCCAGGAAGTGCCCAAAGACACGCACTCTCCCCAACTCACCGGGTTTCCCCTCCTCCCGATCTGACTTCATCTCCCCCTCGGTGTGCACTCCGCTGCCTTCCACCGTCAGCTCCGGAGTTCCCACAGAGAACGGACAGGATTTAAAAATACACAACTTCGTCCAGCCCGTCACCAGGAAACACTCCTTTTCTGCGTGTAAGTCTCCCTCCCTCTCTCTCTCTCTCTCCCTCTTTCTCGCTCTCTTTCCCTCCCTCTCTGCACTCTCTACCTGTTCTGGGAGACTCCCACAGGTTTACCAGTGCCTATTCCATTACACCCCACCCCCACCTCCCTCCTCTCTCCACAACGACTCACTCAGGGGGCGGGGCCAGGCAGGGCTGACACCACTTTTTTCCCACACTATTCAAACACACACACACACACGCACACACAGAGGCAGGCCAGGGGCGGAGTCTGCAGCAGGCGTTTACACACAGTCAGTGGGGGAGGAGTCCAGGGCAAGGTGCCTCTCTCTGCAGGTTGTCAGGCAGGTGTGAGAGCAGATCCGCTGTGGCTCTCACACCACCTAGTGACACAGCGTGCTGGGCAAAGCGCCCATGTCCACCAGCGGCAAGTCACTCAAACCCACTCTGTCACTCAATAACAAGGCATAGCTTATTTAACAGAAGACCAAACAGCGAAGGGAAGGACTAAAGGTAAAGGAAGGGACAAAGTCCACATGAAATAAAAGAGCAGAGTTCACTTTTCTGAACCGGGCCTGTGGGAGACACACGCTGTACCTTTGGACAGCGGGAGGTGGAGGCTGACGGAGCAGAACAGATAGTGAGGGGGGGGGGGGGGGGGGGGGATTGGGGGGTATAGAGATGTAGGCTGTAATTGTAAATATAGCTATTTATTTTATAAATTGCTGACAATTTTGGGAATCAATTCTGTACTTCTGTCTGATGAATAATGCATTGGCCATTAAATCGGTTTCTTTTTTTTTTTTTGGAGTAATTCCATCATTTGCCAGCTTCCATGAATATTATGCAAATGTGGGAGACTATCAAGACACTCGGAGAGACTCGTTCCGCTTATAAAAATCTGTTTTCATGGCAACCCAAAGTCGTTAACCCAACCAGCCTCTCCACCATGAAAAATCAGAAACTGAACTGGATCTCAGTCCACAGAATGAGGATCTCTCTCTGTGCTTTGCTCCCAAATGGCCTTGTAACCAGAGGATTGCGGGGTTGAATCCAAGGGTGTGGCAAGAGGGTAATACATGTAAACCACCCCAGCAAGTCTAAAACCATCACCAAATATCCACTGCTGCCAGCACCTTAGTTCAGATGAGAACAGAAAATCTTTTCAACCGGATTATAGAATTACTGAAGATTTAGGGAATTGGCCAACTTATGAAGCAGCTAAACATTCATATTATCCTCCAAAGTTATTATGTTTTAAGCTGTCAAATGTTTACATCGGTCAAGAATGAAGATGAAGAAAAGTACACAGGACTGGGAATCTGATATTTGGATATTGGTAAACTGACGTAAAGTCCAAACCTCCAGGGGCAATCGAAAGCAAAAAGCAGCTAAACTGTTATCTCCTGTTAATTGTTTCCAGTGTTTTGAACAGGCTTCACGAGGTCCGCCACACAACAAGTCTGACAGCACTGCTTTCCCCAGAGGAAAATCAATGATGTAACAGGACACAAAGCACTTAACTCCTAAACAAAGGCTGCTCTCTGATGAGTAACGGACAGCTCTGTTTATTCTCTGGAGACGACGCAGTGTGTTTATGACTAAGGCAGGACGAACACTTCACACACAGTTCTAAGGGCTTAGTCACACCAAAAGTCACGCCGACAGACAGGCTCAATCCATCTCCTCCTCACAACCTACACACTTTATAATGCAAGGTGGATGGAGTGTCCTACATGCAATTAGATGAAAAGTAATACTCTTTTATTTATTTTACTGACTTTTTAACATTATTCTCTCTCTCTGTTGACACCATATCTTTTCATGGATTTATTAAAGAATTTCTTGCAGCCTTAATTTCTTATGAGAAGTTCACTGGAGTCCTCACTGACAAAATTCTTTAATGCATCATAAACTGAGTTATAATCATTCATCTTATTCTGGAGTATTGTATGACCCACGGGCATCAGTTTGTTTTGAAAAGTGCTGGGGGACAAAAATGGGTTCGATGTGTTCACACTTTTTTAAAGTGGTGGGGATGAAATGGACCATGACAAAAAGTGGTGGGGACATGTCCCCAGTATCCCAGCGTAAATGACGCCTATGGTATGACCTCCTTAACTGAAAAATGTACGCCTTTCAAAAATTGCTTTTTTGGAAAGGCTGCACAGTACTCAGGTCATAGATGAAGAATTACAGACATTTCAAAAACATGTACCTGTAAGACCTGTATCTGTCTTTTTTAACAGATACAGAAGAAGGTTTGCAACATTTTTCAGAACACAGATGTATCTACATAAAAGAACACAGGCAAAATCTATGTAAAATCTTTTCTTCAGAGTATGCCTTGGGCAGTCTTCATTAAATATCATTTTTGGCCTCTATGGAACAGTCAAGGTAAGGAATTAAACAGTTTTCTTTACATGTTTTACAGAAGTGTTTAAAAATCGTTGTTACCAAGAACAAAGTCAACAGTACCACCACTCCTACTACTGCTATTAATCATAATAATAATAATAATAATAATAATAATAATAACAATAATAATGACGCTTGTCTAAATTTTAATGCAAATATCAAGCTCTATTTTATATTTCATAGTACTTTTTTTCCTCTTACTTGAAACCTTGACGACAAAACATTTTAACCATACATGTACAAAGAAGAGGTATCCTCTAGAAATGTAATAATGTAATATGCTTTATGCACAAATAAATAAACAATGAATAAAAAAAAACAAGTAAATATGTGCAGTATAAATTTTTCAGTGTTTACTTGAAAGTGGTGTTGTTAAGGCGGTGTAACACTGCTTCCTTTTACAAAACAAAGGCACAGAACTGAATAAATTATACCCCTGCCGCCAGCGGTGTGAAGGCAGAGGAAACACACACTCCCCGTCCCGGCCCGGTCTGGCCGACGAGGGCAGGTGTTTTCGCAGGCCTCTCTTCGGGTACGGTTTGCTTCATGACTGATTAAAGGGGGGGGGGGGGGGTTGCGGTACCAAATGGCTGCTTTCGCAGGCCGGCGCTTTTCACGGCAGCTCCAGGGTGCGTGAAGCGATTTCACCAGGAGATCGCTCCGAGCCCCAGGGGTGTAACAAAACATGGAGCAGGAATGCTAAGAAGGCGCAGAATGCGAGACGGTTGAGTGACGTCAGCGTTTAGCGCACCTCTGCACCCGAGCCAAGCCCTGAGAAATATGCATGAGCGCATAGGGACACCTGTCAATCAAAAGGCTTTCTAATGCAACAGGTATGAAGTCACAGCAGACTGGGTGCAGTGTGTAGCTTCTCGTCTATGCGGTGCAGATCTGTTCGTCATCATCGGCGAGAGAGCAGAGTTCAAAAATCAACTGACTAAAGATAACAGATGATACCAGTATGTACCACATCTTTAATTTATCAAAAACAATAAATAAATGCCACAGAGGAACGAGTCTACGAACTTTCAATTTGTGCTTGCAAGGATAAACTAGAGGGTGGTCCCATCGCCGGTCCATTTAACATCCTCTTTCAAGCAACGGCTGAGAGAACCCTACTGTTATGCAGGAAACAGGAATCACTTAATCACAATGCAGTATAGTGCATACAGTGGAAATTAATATCCAATCATGCCGAAAACAATATCGCTCCTCGCTGAATCGAGCACTTTGCTGTACAGCGCTCCCTGCTGGTCGCTGGCTGATACTATCAGTGGTGGCCGGCGGAACAGCGGCGCGGGAGCACCTTGGAGTCGCGGGATCAGTCCAGGAAGCCGTCCAGCTCCAGATTTGGCAGAGGCTCTCATGAAGATAAAGCGCTAATCAGGTCTACCAGGCGCACTAATTAAAAGTATTTTGCTGGCGCACGTACAATGTTTACACAGCATTAAAACAGCATCAAAGTGTACATCGGGGACGTGAGTAGCGGTAAGTGCTCTCTCCGCAGGAGGCGCACAGCTTAGCGCCTGAGATGCCGCCGGGGGGGTGGGTTGGCTCGATGGGATTGGCTGGCGGATGGCGGGGGGGGCAGCAGTGTGCACGGTCACGGAGCTAATGCGCTCGTGGCAAATCGACACTGCGGTCTCGGCACGCCCGCGGCAGGAGTGGGGGCTGCGCAGACGCGGGTTCGATTGACTGCGCAGGAGCTGCACCTTCCTCCTGCCCTGCAGCCCCCCCGGACCCAGGTGCGGCTCGGCCGGGCCTGACAGCGTGGGAATGACCTTCGCTGCTGCTGCGCTGTTCCCCCCCCCCCCACCCCACAACAGTTTTCATAACCTTTCGCTGTACTCGGCTGGTATGCCGGAGTTATTAATATCTTTCTTTACATCTGGGACTGAAAACTATCTGAGGTCCTTGACTGTCTACTGCTGTTACACAAGTCATCTTTCAAAGTCGTTCACACATACACATGCGGGAGTGCTCCAAAACCACACACATGCACCGGCACACAAACACATACACACACACACACACACACACACGCACACACACACACACACACACACACACATACACACACACACACACACGCGGGAGTGCTCCAAAACCACACACATGCACCGGCACACAAACACATACGCACATGCACGCACACACACACACAAACACACACACACACACACACACACACACACACACACAAAAAGGAATTTGGCTCTGTAGAGATTTATCCTGAATATATCTCTGAGAGAAGTCATTAAAACAAGCATTAACCTGTGTACTGAACAGTGAATTAGCAGTCAATTCGTCTCACAACAGTGTATGTTTACACAACACCTTAAAGCACCCCAGCCCAGCCAAGATGTCAACATCTCATTGATGAAGCAACAATAATAGATGCACTCAAAGCAAGTAGTGTGAATGTGTGGCATTTTTTTTAACGTGTGGGCGTGTGTGGATAGGTATGCGTGTTTGTGTGGGTGTGTTTGTGTATGGATGTGGGGATTTGCGTCTGTGTGTCCGTTTTTGTTTGGAATGAATACGCTTGGAGAAAGCTGGCGCACGCTTGTTACGCTGGGATATCAGACTGAAGCGAAGTGTGTGAGTCTGCTTTTCACCAGCTCTTCACTTTGGAAACAATGCCGCAGCTCTTTTAGGCTCGCCCACTCGTCAAAGGCAGAATCGCACCTGTTCAACCGGGACTACACGACAACACCGGCCCAGCTGAGAGCTTGTCAACAGAGACAATGTACCTGCCAATAACCCGCATTGCTCAAACCTCCAGTCATTTTCTTCCTGCCTTGTGAATTTTACAGCTCGTCCGCCTGCTTGTCTTAGACATGGCAAACTGCCCTGCCAAAGCGAATGGTGCTGGAGATATTGTTTATCGATCTTCAGTTTCGTTCCTCTGAGGACAGGTCTGATGCAAAGGAGGGATGTTTACACGGCTGGCACACGTTGGAAGAGCTCAGACCTCACGAGGCAAAGGGAGACACACAGACGCAAGCAGAGATACACACAGTGACACACACACACACACAGACAAGTGGAGACACTTTCCCTCCCTGTGCTGACCCTTGACCCCTCTGCGGCTCCACCCCATTGGTGGACTGCACCACTCCCCCTCACATGGGCAGGAGGAACCAGAACACCGCCACTATGATCAAAGGTCAGCTGCTCCATGGCAGTCGGGGGAGGCCAAGGCTGAGAACATAACCAAACAGCTGAATCAGGGAGTTAAATACAACTCCGTCTGGATGTATGCAGGAGGTATCCCACCACCACTTGGGGCAGTATGGCCCATGTGTGGGACACTCTTAGGATGACCGATGGAACCACCCTCTCCCACCCACCCAGTGTTGAAGTGTGGCGTTCTGATAAAGGCACTGATACAGGACCTGCGGGGTGGGGTTGGGGGGAAGCGGTCATGTGGATAGCAACAGTAACTGGCATTCTTATGGCTTCTCTTGATTTAATGGTAACACTCTATCGGCTGTTACATGACTGATGCGTATATGAGGCCCCATGCCTTATACGGTTCTAAGCATGTCCAGTCTAGAGCACCAAGATGCAGCACAGCCAGTCGGCAGGTCGATCTGACACAGCAAGCTGTTAATCGGACGCGTTCGGGTTCCGGCACGTCACGGAGACCAAGGCAGAAACAGAGGATCGATGAGGAACAGATGTAATTTCCTGCAGCTGTATTTTGCCAAACTAACTGGCTGTGACTTTCACTCCCCTAACGATGAACGCCTGTGTTTTTCCACTCCGTTTCCTGATTAACATTAATGAACGGCGACTCTGCAGGCAGCAGGACTCTGTGTCCAGGAACATTCGCATTCAACTTTATTAAAATTTAAAAAAAAAAAAAATCCAGTGCTGCCTGCTGTCTTTTCATTCCTATGCCCCTCGTTTTAAGCGGCAATGTGTGACAGGCGGCCGGGGAACTTACCTCAGAAAAGAACAGCAGGCACTGGCTCGGCCAATGGCATTTTACAGCTAGCGTTAATGTTCTGCCTCTTTTGAGTTCGCAAAGCTACAGTCTCTGGTGTGATTTATTGTAGACGGATTTATCCTGGACTGTTCTAGACAGGACTCACAGTGTTTTTGTAGCACGGCCACTGTGCCCAGGTGCAGCCCGGTGCAAAGGGCTGTCTCTAACCCGCGCCACAGAGAGCGGGGGGGCACGGCAGACTGCACCGTCACACATCACTGATTCGTTCCCTATCTAATTGCCATCATTTGAGAGGAGCCCGAACAAGTGCAGGAGCGGAGGACGCTCTCTTTAATCTCAAGGCTGAAAAAAAGCTTATCATATCCACACCCAATTACCCATTATCAGCGTTATTCAAAGGCGCAGATAAGAGTGATGTGTTCGGCCCCGACCGGGGGCCTTTATTTCCCTCCACCAGCCTCAAAACGGAGCGACAGCCAGAGCTGCACTGAAGCCAATCCACCAATCTCCTGTCAGAAACACTGTGACAACTGCTTGTGGAACGACAACGGCTCTTCCGTTCCCTCCCTCTCCCCCTCCCTCCTCCTCCTCTTTCTCTCCTGCTCTCTGGCTCCCCCTTGTTTTCTCTATTTCACTCTCCCCTTCCACCTCTCTCTCTCCCTCTCATTCTTCCACTCCTCCTTCCCTCCCTCCCTCCCTCCCTATTCCTCCCTCCTTATCCCTCCCTCCCTCTCTCTCTCTCTCTCTGTGCCCTCTCTCTCTCTCTTTCTGTGTGCCCTCTCTCTCATCCTCCTCTCTCTCTCCCTCTCCCCCTCCCTCCCTCCTTCTCTCTCTCCTTCCCTCCCTCTCTCTCCCTCTCTCTCTCCTTCCCTCCCTCTCTCTCCCTCTCCCTCCCTCTCTCTCCCCCTCTCCACCAGCACACCCTAATCCCGCCTATGCCTCATTGCCGCTGTCAGTCAGCTGGCTACCCGCCGCAGATCTTGCGCAGCGGAACGTCACCCTAGATTAGCAGCAAAAGAGCCTTTTAACGGCTACTTGAGGAGCAGGGAAGAAAGGTATTAGCTCTGAATTGGACTGTCAGTAACGTGGTGAGGACAGAGACACGGGTGGGAGAGAGAGGTGAACAAGGGTGGCACAGGGCCAATGGAACGCCAGGCCTCCCGCCATAAAAAAAAAACCTGGTTCTGGAGCTAACTAGCTGCAGTTAAAATGAGGAAGTGAAATGACAAGCCCCATTGTTTGAGACAGGAGTTTAACATTGAGTTTAACATTGCCGCAACAAGCTACTGTATGCGCCAAAGAATAGCCCGTGGCGGACAGGTTTGAGTCATCGCCGAGAAAACCAGGCCATCTACAAGACTTACAGATTTGCCGCTTTTGTTAAGGAGATCGATACGGACTACACAAAGCGGAGCTGTCTTCTTCGTATAAAAAAAAAAGGAGACAAAAGAGTCGAGGCTGGTGAGAGATGAGCCCTCATCCAGTCCGCACGCAGCGACCATTTTGAGAATGGCGGGGAAAGAAAACACCTCATTTCTTGTGAATCGCAGGAGATGGAACGATCACAGCTCAACCGCATGCTATAGCAATCATATATAATGGTCATCCTTTTCATTCTGAGGAGAGAGCCCTGGCTGCCAAGGATACTGCATTGATCCGCTGACTGAATGGCAGATGAAGGAAAGCAGGGAGTC